>NC_057794.1:425746796-425756406 GCF_018294505.1 Triticum aestivum | reverse complement strand
GAGGGCGCCAGATAGGAGTTGGGCTCCATGATCCGGCAGCTATATCTCGCTTATAGAGATGATAGGTCCCCTCGCCTAAAGCTTTCCCGCCATGCGGCGCGAATGTCGGCCCCGTATATCATGTTTTCTCGGTAGTTTGTTCCTTCATTCATTTCTTATCGCTGCTTTTTTCATCTTTTTATTACTTTTTCGTTTTCTTTTGTTTTTTCCTCTAAATTTTTATTTCTTCCATGGTTTTCTTAGTTTTTTCTTTTTTTCTTCATTATACTTTGTTTTTATCTTGTATTTAAAAGTGTATATAAAAATGTTTATCATGTATTTAAAAGTGTATATAAAAATGTTGATAAAGTATACAAAGTGCAGATTGTACATTAAGTAAAAGTAGAAATAAAGATATATATTTTAAAAAAGTTAATTTAGTATTTAAAACTTTAACATGTACATAAAAAGTTTCCAATATAAAAAAAATGTGTATTGTGTGTAAATAAATGTTTATTGCCATTAAAACATGTTCAAAAATATTATAATAATTTTATTTTTACATGTTTAGTTTTTCTAAATACATATTAAGAATTTTATGCATATTTAACATTTTTAAATACATGAACAATATTCTTTCCATTTGTATACATGGGGAACTTTTTTTCTATACACATTTAACATTTTGAAATGCTTGATTAAGTTTTTCAAATTCTTAATTAGTTTTTTTTAAATGCTCGATTAACATTTTTTCATACACGTTGTATGAATTTTCTTATACATTGGAAACATTTTTATACATTTTGTATTATTTTATGTAAAGTGATTTTTGTATTCTATATATTTAGAATATTTCCAAATATAAAAAAGTAAAAAACATAAATCGGAAAACAAAAAAATATTGCGATAGAGACAAGAAAAAATGTCGATTAATGCACGCTGGGCCAGCCCATTAGCGCAGGTGCTGCAAGCGAGCGCTCCTTCTGTCTCATGTGAAGCGAGGTATAGCTACGGGCTAGTATGGAATCTGGTTAGTAATATTATGATGGCCAATGGAGGAATAGGGATGACTGCTGTGGGGACGGCCCGCATTGCGAGTCTTGGCTAGCTTCAACGGGTTGTCGGTTTCATAGGAAACATTGATTTTGCGATGAGTGTGTCACTCATTTGGAATCAATTAAGATACTCTTTGAACCTTGGAACACTCTTATCGACAAATGTATCTAGCGAACTACCGTGTTTTTACAACATAACCAAATGACTCGTTCGTCGTTTGATCCTGATCGTGCGGGGCGCACTCGCCTACCCTCTTTCTTGATTTTCTGGCTTCGGTTTCACACGATCTTTTTGGCATTTCCCTCTCTCCTGATTTAACTCGACCATGATTTTGTGTGATCCAAATTTGCACGTGGACATAGGGCATGTGAGCGTTGATCATGATTTTTCCCTTCACATTAGCAGTTTCCATACTTGATGTGGACCCATAGTTCATCTGCAGTTTTATAGCCCCAAAAGTCATGCTAAAGCCAGGAATTAAACTCAAAACTTAAATACTGAGATCTTAGTTCACTTGCCAACTTCCCCACTACATGGTTCTTATCAAGTTCAAAGGAAATCCATTAGTTGACCATCTTCGTCTGTTCCAGACTTCATTCAAACATACCTCAATAATTTTCTGTATAATAGAATGATAATTTACGAACCGTTGACCTAATAACTCACGTACAAGCAACATGGTAATTTTGAGGGGACGGGTAGTTTTTGAATATAAATAACATGATAATTTACACGCCACAAACCAGATAAATTATGTACAAACACCTTGGTAACTTTCACCTGAGGAAGAAAAAAGTTATTGAAACATTTCCCAGTAACTTATGTCTTAATACCATGGTAATTAATGCATTGCAGACCTGATAACGTACATACAAACACATTGATAACTTTTCACCTATGGGGAAAAGGTTGTTGAAACATACACCAATAAATTTTTTGTCTAAATAGCATGGTGGTTTATGCACTGCAAACCTGATAATTCATATATAAACACATTGATAACTTTTCACCATGGGCGACAAAAGTTGTTGAAACATACCCCGGTAACTTATGTGAAATAACATGATAATTCACGCACTACCACCCGATAACTTACATACAAACACATTGATAACTTTTCACCCATAGGAAAGAAATTCTGGTAACATACCCCAGTAACTTCAGTGTAAATAGTATGGTCATTTATGCACCTCAAACCTGATTGCTACCCTTCGAAGCCCCTCGAGCGGCCTAACCCTAGCTAGTTTGATAGGCAAAGCTACCCACTTTGACTTTCGACGAACGACGTTAGACCAATGGACTTTTCTAACTGGTTGTGCTATGTTAGCTCATAGGAACATTTTAAAACAAATTTTGAGCGCAAATTATCAAAAGATTCCCTCCGGGCTACCACGTGGCAGTTTCCCGAGTGTTGGTGGTAGTGTCGTCCGTGAAGGGGGTCACACTCTGGGAGCTTTGTGTTGGGTGTTTGAACCTCCCATCACACTCTTAGACATGTAATAGGACAAAATTCAAAGTTTGGTGGGATTGCTACCCTCCGTAGACCCCCGAGCGGCCTAACCCTGGCCAGTTTGACCAGGAAAGCTACCCATTTGATTTTCGACGAACGACCTTTGACCAATGGACTTTTCTATTTAATTGTGCTAGGTTATCGCATAGGAACATTTTAAAACAAATTTTGAGACCAATCTATCACAAGATTCCATTCCGGCTACCATCCATGGTAGTTTCTCGCTCTAAGTGCTGGCAGTAGTGCTGTTCGTGAAGGGGGTCACACTATGGAGCTGTGTCGGGTATTTGAAACTCCCACCACACTTCTATACATGTATGAGGACCCAATGCAAGTTTTGGTGGCATTGCTACCCTATGAAGATACCCGAGCGGCCTAACCCTAGCAAGTGTGACCGGGAAAGCTACCCCCTTTGGGTTTCTCTTTTGTAGCAAAACAAAGTTATAATTAAATATTTCATACTAAACACATGATTTTTGAAATCCTTGAAACTTTCTGATGCAAATAGATATAAACTTTGGCTCATTTGGCCAAGGAATGAAAAACATACAAACAAATCAAAACAAGAGGGTGTTATCGGGAAATTTTGAAACAAACATGATTCTAGTCTGTTAAGATTTCAAAACATAGTATACCAACAGAATCCTTTCCAGATTCTGATCCAAAAACATATGAAGTTTGTTAAAATCGATGCAAGTATGAATTAGTTGTGTTTTTTTACTAAGTATAAGGACCTATTTGCAAAAATACACGAGGTCACATTTTAAACGTTTTCAAAACAAAAACAAAGCATATATTCATACTCTATGAAAAATTCTACCCCAAATTGATATATAATCTGCATATGTTTTAGTTTAGCTAACTCAAATTTCAGACCCTTAAATTCAACCTTTTTAAAGAACATAAAATATTTTTTTAAAATTCTCTGCCGACGTCCGCCTGTCAGAGCCGTTGGCATAGCTGTAACGACGACAACCTTCCGTCAGCCAATGGGTTGTATGCCAACGTCCACTGTCGGTGTACATTGGTTCTTTGCCGATAGCTAAGGTTTGCCGACGGCCATCGTCGGCTTATATGGGTGATTTGCCAACAGTCACCGTCGGCAAATCTAGAGCTTTGCCGACGGTCTGGATTTGCCGATGGTTTTCTGTTTGCCATCGACTTAGCTCGTGGTATGCCAGCGGCCCCGATAAAAAGCCGTCGGCATACCTTTTGCCGTCGGCATATTCATTGTTTCCTGTAGTGTACCATTTTCTCAAAATGACACTAGAGATCCATCATATATAAACATATTAGTTAATTGTTTTGCACGAACTAATTAAGCAAAGAAGGTGCAAGTAGTAGCTACACTGCATGTGCGTCTCCGACCCAATATGGTTGTGACTAAGCCTTTTGGAATTTGGTTGTGGCTTGTGACACACATAATCCACATATTTAGTAACTTACACCAGTTTCTACTCTCTAGCAGTCAACTTCATTATAGCCAGTAGTGAAGTTTCTCCTCATCACCTCAGTATCTAGACAAACTAAAACAAACATAACATGACATTGGAGCGTACACATTTTTTATGAATTGAGTACAATATGTTTTCATGTAATCATAAGTAGTGATGATAGTAGAAAGATTAAGCCTACACTTAGGAAGGGTGTTATCAATCAGTTGCCAGCTGCCACTTCGTGTTGTACACAACATCACCATCGTCTTGAAGGGTACTCCTGGAACATGTCAGCCTATTACAATTTTGCCAAGGGCGTTATCCTATATATTGATCCCACGGTAAAAGAAGTTTTGGAACCTTGTTACTTGTGGAGTGTTCACCTCAAATCTCCCACTAATTTAATGATTCTTCCGTTGCAGTCCTAGAAACAACCTCGTTTGGGATGCTATCGAATTCTGTGTTAGCAAGATCAACCGATACGATGTTCGCCTGCAAATGTCGGGTATAAAAGATGCATTTAGATTTAGGTTGCTAATGTAGTCGCTGAATGAAATAACTATACGTGTAGTTGTATTGATGTACCGTTGGTGGATCGTGCAGTAACCACATGTAACGAGCAGGTGCGTCAAACCGATTGTCCAACATCAAATAGTATGCAACTGTCGTCTACCATGGAAAACATCAGTTAGACAGGTATTTCCGAGAGGAAATAAAAGCAATATCGTCTAGCTAGTCTAGAGAGAAAAACAACAATATCTAGCTAATCTAGAGAGAAATGTGTCACCACATGATCGATACTATACTTGGTTTTCGACTCCTCTGTGCAGGAACTCAACAAGGTTATTATTGTCCAACCCGACCATCATCGTGACAACCTGTTCTACAGTTTGGACACAAATCTGGTGTAAGACAAGACACAAACAAATTCAGTATTCTGATATGTAGCAAGGGCTAGATAGGGATTGGGGGAGGGGGTGATTAATTAAGCTATGGGTGACATGATTTGCCTTGAAGATTTGGCTGGCAGCATGTAGATGAGGCGGCATCGCGAGGTAGCGAGGGATGGAGTGTTGGAGCCATGGGTGTTGACGCACCTCGTCGATGCTCATTCGCCTCTCGGGGCAAACTTGAAGCATGCCTGAGATGAGCGCCCTCGGCCCTGCCGATATACCATGCGGGATCCTCACCCTACCACTCTACAAATCCCCCAGAGAGTAAGATGAATCAATCAACAAAACTGATATTATAGATGATGAATTCCCAAGCAGAAAAACAGTACTCCCTCCGTAGAAGTAGTAGACTAGTAGTAGACACTCACGGTGATTTTCCTCTTGATAGCGGGCTCATCGGGGCCATCGAAGGGAAGGTAGCCACAGAGCATGGCAAAGAGGATGACCCCGCAGCTCCACATGTCCACCTCCGGACCAAGATGCCTTGTCGTACTCGTATCTGTCCGGTCGGCGCACACCTCGGGGGCCGCGTAGAGCAGGCTCCCGCAGTCCGCCCCCGGTTTCTGGACGGGCCCGAAGAAGTCGCTGAACCCGAAATCCGCCAGCTTCACGTTCTTGCCGGCATCGAGCAGGACGTTCTCCAGCTTGAGGTCGTGGTGCACCACCATGTTCCGGTGGCAGTAGGCCACGCCAGATACTAATTGCATGAACATGCGGCGAACCTCGGCCTCGTCCAGCCCGTGGTGGCCGGAGATGACCTGGTCGCAGAGTTCCTTGTAGAGCTCCCCCGACTCTGCCAGCTCCATCACGATGCACGCCTGATTGCCGCCGTTGGCAACGACAACGGCGGCCTCGTAGAAGCGAATGACGTGAGGGTGGTGGCGCAGCAGCCTCATGATCCGGATCTCCCTCTCCGCTCCTTCTTCCACCGCAAGATTAGCATGAAATATCTTGACGGCGACGTCGCGGCCGGTGAGGCGGTGCCTGGCCGGATACACGTCAGCGTAGGCGCCCCCGCCGATGGTTTTTGGCTCCAGCTCGTACCATGCATGCAGGTGCCGATCCGCGCTGGTACTGGCTCGGTTAGTTGAGGCGGCCATTGCTGGACTTGGAGCTGATTAGTGTTTCCATACACGGACCGTACATATGGGGTCCTCTCCCTGTTACACTAGCTAGCTCTTGTTGTTACCAAATATATAGATAGTAGCTTATTAGTGGTCAGGTGATTGATGGGGGGACAATGTGAATAAGTTAATTAACCACGTATGTATACATACATAGACGACACAAGAGCGGCGTCCGCGTCTATTCGCCCGTCGGAGGAAACAACGACGAATCAATATGTTGGCACTGTCACAAACTCTTGTAATGAACACCATGGAACGTTCGAGGGGATTCTCATGCATGTCAACGAATTAAAGGTGAAAGCAACATGCAGTAATATACAAATTGATTTTAAAGGGATGCAAGAGGAGTATATTATATAGGGTACGATGTGGGACGCCAAATAAATTAGGACGAGCGAACTCCACAAGAAATTATCAGCCGCAAATGTTTTAGGTGACATTTTTTTTGGTTACGAGGGAATGACAATCTCTTCGAAGCAACGTGGCAGTTTCTTCAGAGAAGGCAGTTTTAATTTTAAAATTGCTGTCGTTTGATCTTTGCTCACAATTAAAATTGCCATCAAATGGCGTTTGCTTGCCACCCCTCTCCCAGCTTCGTTGGGTAACATTACTACTTAGTTTTTGCTTCTTGGAGGTGTCTTGGTCTAACGTGCATGCATACAGTAGTAACTTAACTTGCAAGTAAACATGGAGACCCATCTCTGCTAGTTCTAGAAACTTTCATTCATGCAGTAGATTAACTGGTTGTATATTAAGTAGTGACGATAGACAACCCTAGGTGCGGTGGTGTTTTCATCAAGGAAAGGCATATACAAAGGATTCCTAAGTCCGAATTAATTACAAAGAAGTTGAGACAACCCCCCTGGCGAAGTAAGGTTAAAAAAACTAGAGGACCAATTATGCCTTTGGCGCAAAGGCCAATTATAACCAAAAAGGTTTTTTCTATGAGGAATTGTAACCAAAAAAGTTAAGCAAGGTGCCAAGGTATGAGCAATATGTTTTATTAATGACTCGTAAAGCACCATGACTATGAATAAGCACAAATACAAATATACTAACAATCATATGCATAACCACATTAACAAACATACCCATAACCACATCAACATGTACATACAGGCGATGCGCTTCGTTGTTATCTAGCACATTAAAGATGAGTTTGCTCCGTGGATGCTCGCAAGAGTCGGTAAGCATGCTAGAGGTGTAAGTTAAGTCTCTTGTAAGCCTACGGTCGTATGCTTTTATTGGCACTCATGTAACATTCTTATGCAACTCTATCTTAATACAAAAGGCACACGATGCTCTTGCGTGTTCTTTGAAAAAAAAACACATACAGTCATAACAATGACACATTGACATGCACATAGACATACACAAGCATACAGTTGTAGGCATACTAGCATAGCATAGACAGTCTAACAAAAATAGGGATAACTACTCTTGGATCATGGAAAGTGCTTCGTGCTAGCCACACTTAGCCACAACCTCTATGACGAAAAAGTCACACACTGATGACCTTGGAACTATCTTTAGTGAGGATCTTGATGGTAAGGATGAAGGAAATATGCCCTAGAGGCAATAATAAAGTTGTTATTTATATTTCCTTATATCATGATAAATGTTTATTATTCATGCTAGAATTGTATTAACCGAAAACTTAGTACATGTGTGAATACATAGACAAATAGAATGTAACTAGTATGCCTCTACTTGACTAGCTCGTTAATCAAAGATGGTTAAGTTTCCTAACCATAGACATGAGTTGTCATTTGATGAACGGGATCACATCATTAGAGAATGATGTGATTGACTTGACCCATCCGTTAGCTTAGCACGATGATCGTTTAGTTTGTTGCTATTGCTTTCTTCATAACTTATACATGTTCCTATGACTATGAGATTATGCAACTCCCGAATACCGGAGGAACACTTAGTGTGCTATCAAACGTCACAACATAACTGTGTGACTATAAAGATGCTCTACAGGTGTCTCCAATAGTGTTTGTTGAGTTGGCATAGATCGAGATTAGGATTTGTCACTCCGTGTATCGGAGAGGTATCTCTGGGCCCTCTCGGTAATGCACATCACTATAGGCCTTGCAAGCAATGTGACTAATGAGTTAGTTACAAGATGTTGCATTACAGAACGAGTAATGGGACTTGCCGGTAACGAGATTGAACTAGGTATTGAGATACCGACGATCGAATCTCGGGCAAGTAACATACCGATGACAAAGGGAACAACGTATACTGTTATGCGGTTTTGACCGATAAAGATCTTCGTAGAATATGTAGGAGCCAATATGAGCATTGATAACCCACAAGTATAGGGGATCGCAACAGTTTTTGATAAGTAAGAGTGTCGAACCCAACGAGGAGCTAAAGGTAGACCAAATATTCCCTCAAGTTCTATCGACCACCGATACAACTCTACGCACGCTTGACGTTCGCTTTACCTAGAACAAGTATGAAGTTAGAAGTACTTTGTAGGTGTTGTTGGATAGGCTTGCAAGATAATAAAGAGTACGTAAATAAAAAGTAGGGGCTGTTTAGATAAAGAAACGATAAAGTAAATATAGCGAGTGTGGAAAAGTGGTGGTAGGAGTTGTGAAATTGTTCCTTAAGCAATTGACTACTTTACTAGATCGATAGCAAGTATTATGTGGGAGAGGCCACTGCTAGCATGTCATCCCTGACTTGGAATTCTATGCACTTATGATTGGAACTATTAGCAAGCATCCGCAACTACTAATGTTCATTAAGGTAAAACCCAACCATAGCATTAAGATATATTGGTCCTCCTTCAATCCCGTATGCATCAATTTCTATGCTAGGTTGAAGCTTCTATCACTCTTGCCCTCCAATACATAGTCCTATCAACATACAAACTAACCCTAGGGTGTGATCCACGCGCACAATCATATGATGTGCACCAAAGGACAGCAACATAACCACAAGCGAATTAAATCAATCATAGCAATTCACCAACCACCGATAGGACAATGAAAATATACTCAGACATCATAGGATGGCAACACATCATTGGATAATAATATGAAGCATAAATCACCATGTTCAAGTAGAGGGTACAGCGGGTTGCGGGAGAGTGGTCCGCTGTAGATAGAGGGGGGAAGGTGATGGAGATGTTGGTGAAGATGGCGGAGGTGTTGGTGTAGATCGCGGTGATGATGATGGCCCCCGGTGGCACTCCTGTGCCACCGGAAGCGAGGGGGAGAGAGCCCCCTCCTTCTTCTTCTTCTTCCTTGACCTCCTCCCTAGATGGGAGCAGGGTTTCCCCTCTGGTCCATGGCCTCCATGGCATGGGAGGGGCGAGAGCCCCTCCGAGATTGGATCTGTCTCTCTGTCTCTCTATGTTTCTGCATTCTATTCTGGCTCTGTTTCACCGTTTCGTGTATATATGGAGATCCGTAACTCCGATTGGCCTGAAACCTTCACCGTGATTTTTTCCCGAAATTTAGCTTTCTTGAAGCAAAAGAAGAGAGTCAACCGCCTTACAGGTGGCTCACGAGGGTAGGGGGCGTGCCCGGG
>NC_057794.1:425609645-425746525 GCF_018294505.1 Triticum aestivum | reverse complement strand
TTCTTCCGGAATTTTCCAAATATTCCAAAAACAAGCTCCGTCCGTTTTTATCCCGTTTGGATTTCGTTTGGTATGGATATTCTGCGAAACATAAAACATGCAACAAACAGGAACTGGCACTGGGCACTGGATCAATATGTTAGTCCCAAAAATAATATAAAAAGTTGCCAAAAAGTATATGAAAGTTTAATAATATTGGCATGGAACAATCAAAAATTATAGATACGACGGAGACGTATCAGCATCCCCAAGCTTAATTCCTACTCGTCCTCGAGTAGGTAAATGATAAAAAGATAATTTTTGATGTGGAATGCTAACTCGCTTGCTCACGAAGACCTCGGGCATTTGAGGAAGCCCATCATCGGAATATACAAGCCAAGTTCTATAATGAAAATTCCCACTAGTATATGAAAGTGATAACTCAAGAGACTCTCTATATGAAGAACATGGTGCTACTTTGAAGCACAAGTGTGGAAAAAGGATAGTAGCACTACCCCTTCTCTCTTTTTCTCTCATTTTTTTGTTTTTTTTTGTTTTTTGTTTTTTGGTGGGCTTCTTTGGCCTCTTTTTTTTATTTGGGCTTCTTTGGCCTCTTTTATTTTTTTTGTAAGTCCGGAGTCTCATCCCGACTTATGGGGGAATCATAGTCTCCATCATCCTTTCCTCACCGGGGCAATGCTCTAATAATGATGATCATCACACTTTTATTTACTTACAACTCAATATCTAGAACAAAGATATGACTCTATATGAATGCCTCCGGCGGTGTACCGGTATGTGCAATGATCTAGCATAGCAATGACATCGAAAAACGGACAAGCCATGAAAACATCATGCTAGCTATCTTACGATCATGCAAAGCAATATGACAATGAATGCTCAAGTCATGTATATGATGATGATGGAAGTTGCATGGCAATATCTCGGAATGGTTATGGAAATGCCATGATAGGTAGGTATGGTGGCTGTTTTGAGGAAGGTATATGGTGGGTTTATGGTACCGGCGAAAGTTGCACGGTACTAGAGAGGCTAGCAATGGTGGAAGGGCGAGAGTGCGTATAATCCATGGACTCAACATTAGTCATAAAGAACTCACATACTTATTGCAAAAATCTATTAGTCATCGAAACAAAGTACTACGCGCATGCTCCTAGGGGGATAGATTGGTAGGAAAAGACCATCGCTCGTCCCCGACCGCCACTCATAAGGAAGACAATCAATAAATACATCATGCTCCGACTTCATCACATAACGGTTCACCATACATGCATGCTACGGGAACCACAAACCTCAACACAAGTATTTCTACAATCCACAACTACCCACTAGCATGACTCTAATATCACCATCTTTATATCGCAAAACTATTGCAAGGAATCAAACATATCATATTTAGTGATCTACAAGTTTTATGTAGGATTTTATGACTAACCATATGAATGACCAATTCCCGTCATCTCTCTAAATAGATATAAGTGAAGCAAGAGAGTTCAATTCTTTCTACAAAAGATATGCCCGTGCTCTAACAAATTTAAGTGAAGCAAAAGAGCATTCTACAAATGGCGGTTTTCTATGTAAAGAGAAACAGGCAATCCAAACTTCAAATGATATAAGTGAAGCACATGAAGCATTCTATAAAGCCATACTCAAAAGATATAAGTGAAGTACAAAGAGCATTCTATAAATCAACCAAGGACTATCTCATACCAGCATGGTGCATAAAAGAAAAATGAAAACTAAATGCAAAAGACGCTCCAAGATTGCACATATCGCATGAACGAAACGAATCCGAAAACATACCGATACTTGTTGAAGAAAGAGGGGATGCCTCCCCAACATCCCCAAGCTTAGACGCTTGAGTCTCCTTGAATATTTACTTGGGGTGCCTCGGGCATCCCCAAGCTTGAGCTCTTGACTCTCTTCCTTCTTCTCACATCGAGACCTTCTCGATCATCGAACACTTCATCCACTCAAAACTTCAACAGAAAACTCGGTAAGATCCGTTAGTATAATAAAGCAAATCACCACTATAAGTACTGTTGCAAACCAATTCATATTTTGTTTTTGCATTGTGTCTACTGTAGTATAACTTTTCATGGCTTAATCCACTGATATAAATTGATAGTTTCATCCAAACAAGCAAACTATGCATCAAAAACAGAATCTGTCTAAAACAGAAAAGTCTGTAGCAATATGAACATTCACCATACTTCTGATACTTGAAAAATTCTTCCAAAATTAGTAAACATAAAAAATTTGTATAGAAAGACAGTGCAAAAAGAATCCGAACCATTTGACGTTCCAGCTAAACATGTAAAATCGTGCACTACAGCCAAAGTTTCTGTCCTGCACCGTACAAACCATCAAGCAAATGTAAACATCCTAAAGGCAAACCTTGGCACATTATTTTTATAATACAATGGAATTGTACAAGGGGATAATTTTTTTTTTGAAAAGTTTCTGTAATCAAGATTCACAAAGTTGCCGTGAGCATGAACAAAGTTCAAGGAGCTCTCCACTTCAACAGTGCTTGTCTTTCTCAGTTTTACTTTCCTTTTTGAAAAGTTTTGGGTTCCCCTCTTTATTTTTGTTGTTTTTAAACTATATGAAAGCACTCAACAGAAATAAATGACTCTCTAAAACTTCCGGGTTGTCTCCCTAGCAGCGCTTTCTTTAAAGTCATTAAGCTAGGCATATAGTGCTCAAGTAGTGAATCCACCCGGATCCCAAGGTATATCAAAGGCAATTTTAATTAACAATGATTTGTAATTTAGTAGTGAGCACAAAGCAACATATATCAAGCAATGACGAAGTCTAACTCTCTTCCTATGCATCGGCATGTCATAAAAGAACAATTCATGCACACCTAGTAAAGGCCAATGCATAGTATAAACAGTTTCTTGCAATTTTATCATGTGGGAAGCATAGAGAGGTGGAGATATAGTTCCTCTCTCATAATAATTGCAAGTAGGAGCAGCAAGCACATGCATATTATATTCATTAAAATCATCATGTGTAACAGCAAAAGGCAACCCATCAATATAATCCTTAATAAGGGCAAACTTCTCCGATATAGTATAGTTTGGAGAATTCAAAAAGATAATAGGACTATCATGTGTGGGTGCAATAGCAACAATTTCATGTTTAACATAAGGAACTATAGCAATTTCATCTCCATAAGCATAATTCATATTGACATCTTGGCCACAAGCATAGCAAGCATCATAAAAAAGGGATATTTCAAAAGAATCAACGGGATCATAACAGTCATCATAGCAATCATCCTTCGGTAAGCACGAAGGGAAATTAGACAATGTATGAGTTGAAGAGTTACTCTCATTAGAAGGTGGGCACGGGTAGCTAATCCGCTCTTCCTCCTTTTGTTCTTCGCTCTCCTCCTCATCTTTTTCATCCAATGAGCTCACAGTTTCATCAATTTCTTCTTCCATAGACTCCTGCAAAATATTAGTCTCTTCTTGGACAGTGGAGTAGTACTCAATATATGGTTTAACATAAGCATTAGAAGCATAATTATCATAGGAATATTTAAATATGGCAAAGTTTTCAGATTTGTGAAGAGTAGCATCATACTTTTCAATCAAAGAATCAATTTCAAAAGCACCCTTAAAAGCAACAAATTCTTCAATTTGTTGAACATCATAGTAATTATAAACACCCTTGGCATATGAAGATAAGATTCCATTATCAATAAACTCACATTGGTAGGGAAGGTGTTTCTTAGGGTTTTCAGAGCAACAAGTAAAATCATATATTTCACATAAATTCCAAGCATAGCATTGCAAACATTGAATTTGAACCCATAATAGTTTCCCTTTTTCAGATATATGGTGTCGCACATAACAAGCATGCTCATCTAAAGATTTGCCCTCAACTAAGCTAGTTGGGGCTTCGACACGAGCACAAAGGGATCGAAGATGATCCAAGTAATAAGCTTCAACAGTGTGATAGATTTTGATTGGTTCTTCAACCATTGGTTCAGTAGGTACAACTATTTTTTTTGGTATTTTGCGTTTCCTACCCATAACTAAAGATAGAAAACAACTAAGAAAAGCAAATAAAAATTACTTAGTGATAAAGCAAACAAGCACACACGAGAATATTCATCCCACGCTATTGCTCCCCGGCAACGGCGCCCGAAAAAGGTCTTGATAAACCACAAGTATAGGGGATCACAACAGTTTTCGATAAGTAAGAGTGTCGAACCCAACGAGGAGCTAAAGGTAGAACAAATATTCCCTCAAGTTCTATCGACCACCGATACAACTCTACGCACGCTTGACGTTCGCTTTACCTAGAACAAGTATGAAGCTAGCAGTACTTTGTAGGTGTTGTTGGATAGGTTTGCAAGATAATAAAGAGTACGTAAATAAAAAGTAGGGGCTGTTTAGATAAAGAAACAATAAATTAAATATAGCGAGTGTGGAAAAGTGGTGGTAGGAGTTGTGAAATTGTCCCTTAAGCAATTGACTACTTTACTAGACCGATAGCAAGTATTATGTGGGAGAGGCTATTGCTAGCATGTCATCCCTGACTTGGAATTCTATGCACTTATGATTGGAACTATTAGCAAGCATCCGCAACTACTAATGTTCATTAAGGTAAAACCCAACCATAGCATTAAGATATATTGGTCCCCCTTCAATCCCGTATGCATCAATTTCTATGCTAGGTTGAAGCTTCTGTCACTCTTGCCCTCCAATACATAGTCCTATCAACATACAAACTAACCCTAGGGTGTGATCCACGCGCGCAATCAGATGATGGGCACCAAAGGACAGCAACATAACCACAAGCGAATTAAATCAATCATAGCAATTCATCAACCACCGATAGGACAACGAAAATCTACTCAGACATCATAGGATGGCAACACATCATTGGATAATAATATGAAGCATAAAGCACCATGTTCAAGTAGAGGGTACAGCGGGTTGCGGGAGAGTGGACCACTGTAGATAGGGGGGGGGGAAGGTGATGGAGATGTTGGTGAAGATGGTGGAGGTGTTGGTGTAGATCGCGGTGATGATGATGGCCCCCGGTGGCACTCCGGTGCCACCGGAAGCGAGGGGGAGAGAGCCCCCCTCCTTCTTCTTCCTTGACCTCCTCCCTAGATGGGAGAAGGGTTTCCCCTCTGGTCCATGGCCTCCATGGCACGGGAGGGGCGAGAGCCCCTTCGAGATTGGATCTGTCTCTCTCTGTTTCTGTGTTCTATTCTGGCTCTATTTCACCATTTCGTGTATATATGGAGATCCATAATTCCGATTGGCCTGAAACCTTCATCGTGATTTTTTTTCTGAAATTTAGCTTTCTTGCGGCAAAAGAAGAGCGTCAACCGCCTTACGGGTTGCTCACGAGGGTAGGGGGCGCGCCCAGGGGGGTCAGGCGCGCCCCCCTACCTCATGACCACCTCGGGCACCGTCTCGCGTGGATTTTTCTTCCGAAATTTTCCAAATATTCCAAAAATAAGCTCCGTCCATTTTTACCCCGTTTGGATTCCATTTGGTATGGATATTCTGCGAAACATAAAACATGCAACAAACAGGAACTGGCACTGGGCACTGGATCAATATGTTAGTCCCAGAAATAATATAAAACGTTGCCAAAAAGTATATGAAAGTTGAATAATATTGGCATGGAACAATCAAAAATTATAGATACGACAGAGACATATCAAGCATCCAAGTTCCGCTATTAGTTATTGACCAGAGACGAGTCCCGGTCATGTCTACATAGTTCTCGAACCCGTAGGGTCCGCACGCTTAACGTTCGATGATAATCGATATTATGAGTTTATGTGTTTTGATGTACCGAAGGTAGTTCGGAGTCCCGGATGTGATCACGGACATGACGACGAGTCTCGAAATGGTCGAGACATAAAGATCGATATATTGAAAGGCTATGTTTGTCAAGGAAATATGCCCTAGAGGCAATAATAAAGTTGTTATTTATATTTCCTTATATCATGATAAATGTTTATTATTCATGCTAGAATTGTATTAACCGGAAACTTAGTACATGTGTGAATACATAGACAAATAGAGTGTCACTAGTATGCCTCTACTTGAGTAGCTCGTTAATCAAAGATGGTTAGGTTTCCTAGCCATGGACAAGAGTTGTCATTTGATGAACGGGATCACATCATTAGAGAATGATGTGATTGACTTGACCCATCTGTTAGCTTAGCATGATGATCGTTTAGTTTGTTGCTATTGCTTTCTTCGTAACTTATACATGTTCCTATGACTATGAGATTATGCAACTCCCGAATACCGGAGGAACATTTAGTGTGCTATCAAACATCACAATGTAACTGGGTGACTATAAAGATGCTCTACAAGTGTCTCCGATGGTGTTTGTTGAGTTGGCATAGATCGAGATTAGGATTTGTCACTCCGTGTATCGGAGAGGTATCTCTGGGCCCTCTTGGTAATGCACATCACTATAAGCCTTGCAAGCAATGTGACTAATGAGTTAGTTACGGGATGATGCATTACGGAACGAGTAAAGAGACTTTCCGGTAACGAGATTGAACTAGGTATTGAGATACCGACGATTGAATCTCGGGCAAGTAACATACCGGTGACAAAGGGAACAACGTATGTTGTTATGCGGTTTTGACCGATAAAGATCTTCGTAGAATATGTAGTAACCAATATGAGCATCCAGGTTCCGCTATTGGTTATTGACCGAAAGTGAGTCTCGGTCATGTCTACATAGTTCTCGAACCCCCCAGGGTCCGCACGCTTAACGTTCGGTGATGATCGATATTATGAGTTTATGTGTTTTGATGTACCGAAGGTAGTTCAGAGTCTCGGAAATGATCACAGACATGATGAGGAGTCTTGAAATGGTCGAGACATAGAGATCGATATATTGGAAGGCTATGTTTGGACATCGGAATGGTTCCGGGTAAGTTCGGGCATTTACCAGAGTACCGGGGGGTTACCGGAACCCCCCGGGGAGTGTATGGGCCTTATTGGGCCTTAGTGGGAGAGAGGAGGAGGCGGCCAAGGTGGAGGGCGCCCCCCCAAGCCCAATCCGAATTGGGTGGGGGTCGGCCCCCTTTCCTTTCCTCTCTCTCCCCCTTCCTTCCTCTCCTACTCTACCTAGGGAAGGGGGAATCCTACTCCCATCGGGAGTAGCACTCCCCCCTTGGGCGCGCCATGAGAGGGCCGGCCCTCCCCTCCTCCACTCCTTTATATATAGGGGAGGGGGGCACCCCATAGACACACAAGTTGATTGTTTAGCCGTGTGTGGTGCCCCCTCCACAGATTTCCACCTCGGTCATATCGTTGTAGTGCTTAGGCGAAGACCTACGTCGGTAACTTCATCATCACCGTCATCACGCCGTCGTGCTGACAAAACTCTCCCTCGACCTCAGCTGGATCTAGAGTTCGTGGGACGTCACCGAGCTGAACGTGTGCAGATCGCGGAGGTGCCGTACCTTTGGTGCTAGGATCGGTCGGATCATGAAGACGTACAACTACATCAACCGCATTGTCATAACGCTTCCGCTTACGGTCTACGAGGGTACGTGGACAACACTCTCCCCTCTCGTTGCTATGCATCATCTAGATGGATCTTGTGTGTGTAGGAAAATTTTGAAATTACTGCGTTCCCCAAACGTGGCATTCGAGCCAGGTCTATGCGTAGATATTATATGCACGAGTAGAACACAAAGGAGTTGTGTGCGTGGGTATATACATATTGCTTGCCGTCACTAGTTGATTCTTGATTCAATGGTATTGTTGGATGAAGCGGCTTAGACCGACATTACGCATACGCTTACGCAAGACTGGTTCTACCGACGTGCTTCGCACACAGGTGGCTAGTGGGTGTCTGTTTCTCCAACTTTAGTTGAATCGGATTCAATGAACAAGGTTCTTTCTGAAGATCAAAAAGCAATTACTATACCGCGTTGTGATTTTTGATGCGTAGGTAAGAACGGTTCTTGCTCAGCCCGTAGCATCCACGTAAAACTTGCAACAACAAAATAGAGGACGTCTAACTTGTTTTTGTAGGGCATGTTGTGATGTGATATGGTCAAGACATGATGCTAAATTTTATTGTATGAAATGATCATGTTTTGTAACAAAGTTATCGGCAACTGGCAGGAGCCATATGGTTGTCGCTTTATTGTATGAAATGCAATCGCTATGTAATTGCTTTCCTTTATCACTAAGCGGTAGCGATAGTCGTAGAAGCAATAGTTGGCGAGATGACAACGATGCTACGATGGAGATCAAGGTGTCAAGCCGGTGACGATGGTGATCATGACGGTGCTTTGGAGATGGAGATCAAAGGCACAAGATGATGATGACCATATCATATCACTTATATTTGATTGCATGTCATGTTTATCCTTTATGCATCTTATTTTTCTTAGTTCGGCGGTAGCATTATAAGATGATCTCTCACTAAATTTCAAGGTATAAGTGTTCTCCCTGAGTATGCACTGTTGCTATAGTTCGTCGTGCCGAGACACCAAGTGATGATCGGGTGTGATAAGCTCTACGTTCACATACAACGGGTGCAAGCCAGTTTTGCACACGCAAAATACTCAGGTTAAACTTGACGAGCCTAGAATATGCAGATATGGCCTCGGAACACTGAGACCGAAAGGTCGAGCGTGAATCATATAGTAGATATGATCAACATAGTGATGTTCACCATAGAAAACTACTCCATCTCACGTGATGATCGGACATGGTTTAGTTGATATGGATCACATGATCACTTAGATGATTAGAGGGATGTCTATCTAAGTGGGAGTTCTTAAGTAATATGATTAATTGAACTTTAATTTATCATGAACTTTGTACCTTATAGTATTTTGCATGTCTATGTTGTAGATCAATAGCTCGCGTATAGCTCCCTATTTTATTTTTTGATATGTTCCTAGAGAAAACTATGTTGAAAGATGTTAGTAGCAATGATGCAGACTAGCTCCATGATCTGAGGATTATGCTCATTGTTGCATAGAAACTCCATGCTCGGTATGAAGCGCATGAAGAAACCGCCATTTAGGTCATAATGGTGTAAAGCGCATGAAGAAACTCCATGCTGATGGACTTTTGGAATCACTTGATGCTTGCGAACCATGCCTGTCGTGGAATTGTCACGACAAATGTCCTAGTGAAAGGACTTAGTCATGGAGCCATCGCAACTAGGAAGCTTAAAGGGGTTAATCGGGACAAAGGACACGCGAGGTTTATACTGGTTCGGCCCCTTGCGGTGAAGGTAAATCCTAGTCCAGTTGATGTGGTATTGTTAGGTTTCGATGACCAAGGAGCAAAATACGCTAGCTTGGCTCTTGATCTGTTGTTTCTTGCCCTAAGTCGCCACCGGGTCGTCCCCTTATATACATGGGTTGACGTCCTGCGGCCTATAGAGTCCCGACCGGCTCATACAACGTGTCCGGCTCGGTGACAACTCTTACATGCCTTATCTTACAAGTCTTATTCATACATGGCGGTGTATACTTACGGGCCTTAAGCCGCCTCTGGGCTTGGGCCTACTACAAACCTTATCATAAACCGTCACTTTGTATACTCTTCGGGCTTCACTTAAGTAACCCGACATTGTGGTTGACCCAGCCCCTCCTGGGCGGGTCATATCTGGTAGTCATATCCCCAACATTAGGCCCCAGGTTGATTTGAACTTTGTTCATGTCAATCTTCAACATTTAGAAGAAAACCATCTTCCACTGCTTGTAAAAGCTTTATAAACCGCCATGACATCACCTTCAGAAAATTTGGAAACCAGCCACGATGTCATCTTAACGGATCTTTACCTTAAATGCCTTCCGAAAATCGAGGCGTCTAATTAGCTGGATAATCATCATTTTAGCCTTCCTCGTTTTTCGCACCTGCCTGTTCACCTATCTCCTTATAAATAGGCACGGCTGGTCTTCCCATTCTTCTTCTTCCTTCTCTCGCAACCCCTCTGTCGCTCGAACTCTGCCGCCGCATCACTCACCGTCGTCCTCAACCTTGGCCGCTGCATCACCGTAAACTTGTCCAGAGAACGGCGGCGACCCTCCGCAGCAGATTTGCATCCGTAAGTTTTTGCCTTTCCACACCTTAGATCCGCATTAGGGTTTGCTAGTTCATCGGTGTTCTTCGCTGTTCATCATGGATTCTTCGTAGTTTCTCCACCGCATCCTCTTTTGATCCAAAAGAAGCATGGAACTCCTGCGGTAGTGGTTTCGCATCCATTTCGGATGCTAGTAGATCCCCCTTTCTTGCACAAAGGCCTCCTTAGAACTGATGAACTCCTCTGCACTAGTTTTTTATGTCTAGATTTATTTTCCCTTTTTGAACAATCTTGATCCAAAATAGTAGCAGCAGCCTGTGAAACTTGTTTATCTCAGTACTTAGCCAATTTTTTGTCGTTGGCCTCCTTTGAATATCTTTAGTCATGGCGGCTTATCATGCCGGCTCATTTTTCCTTCATATATCATTAGCCCTTGTTTAATCCGCCATTACGCATCTGTATTGCAAATATTAACCTGTGATTCCACCATTTAATTTAAACCGGCAAATTACTTCCTTTTTAGCTTGTCTTCTCACCATGCCGCCAAAGACGACGACAGTTTGCAACTGGGTCCCTCCACAGTCACGGACGCCACTCTGAAGGATTTCGTTACCATTGGATTTTTACCGGAGAAGAACATTATGTCTTACCACGCTCCCGACCTGGCTGAAGAAAGACCTCAGCCCAAGGACAGCGAAGTCATCGTTTTTACTGATCATATGAACCGGGGTTTTTCACCACCCGGCTCAAAATTCTCCAGAGATGTTCTGCATTTCTTCAAGCTTCATCCACAAGACCTTGGACCCAATTCCATATCAAACATCTGCAATTTTCAAGTTCTCTGTGAGGTTTATCTTCAAGAAGAACCTACTGTTGAACTCTTTAGAGAGTATTTCTATTTGAACCGCTGGAATGAATACACCAACGGCCCAAGCATGGAACTTGGTGGAATTTCGATTCAGCGTCGACAGGGTGCTGTCTTTCCCTTAGTAGTCTTACCAAGCCATCCCAAGGATTGGAACCAAACTTGGTTTTATTGCAAAGACACATCGCCAGCTGATGAAAAACCAATGCCGGGTTATCGCGCAGAGCGTCTTGACTCTAAGTTTTTACTCCCTGACAAGCTTACTACCGCTGAACGTAAGAAGCTCATCCCAAGCATCAAAAGAATTCAAGCCTTGTTGGGAAACGGCTTAACTGGAGTTGACTTGATCCGTTGTTGGATCGCATGGCGGGTCATCCCTCTGAGCCATCGTTCTGACTTGATGTATAACTATGCCGGAGGACTAGATGACCCTCTGCGTCATAGTTCTGTACAACTAACTGAAGAGGCCATTATTGAAATGTCAACCACCCTCATAAACAATAAATACAAGGATTGTAGTAAAGTTGGATTGAATCCTTTCTGCAAACTTAACCCGGCACCAGAGGTAAATCTCCTTGACCCCCTTTTTCCTTCAGTAGTTAAGTACTTGCATGACTTTTAACCTGTTATTTTCCTACAGGCCAAATTTGACTTTTGAAAGGTCAAATATGATCATGAAGCTGCCAAGAAGGCCATAGCCGCCAAGAAGACAACCCGAAAATCCAAGAAGAAAAGAACTGCTTCTGATATGTTCAAGCTGGATGATATTTCTGAGTCGGAGGTAGCCCTTGACTCTCTTGGCCTGCTTTTTAACAACCTTATTGACACTGACTATTGCCAGGATGACACGGGGGCCAGCTAGGTAGTAGAAGAAGAGGTAACTATTTCCTCCGACTCAGAAACTTTGCCAAGACAGAAACCTCGACTGGTAACCCGGAAAGTAAGGTTTTCACACCCTTTGGCTTATTTGGATCCTCATTTTCTTTTGAAAAAACAGGAACACGAGAGCCGCTGTCAGGCCCGGACTAGTGATGACAATGAACTGCCCTCCGGCTTACCAAAAACCCCTTGAAAACGCCAGAATGAGGTTTCTTTCACCTTTATCTCTTTCTTTTAACAATGAATCTATTTCCTTGCTCTCTTAATGGTGATTTCACTATTGCAGGAGGTTTCTCGTTCTTCTGGCGATTCTTCACAAACTCAATTTTCGGCTTTCAAGACTGCCCCTAGGTAAAGAATTATCTTTCTTCTGCATCTTTAAGTTTGTATCATTATACTGACTCATGAAATTCTTCTTAGAGGTCAAGCAAAGCCCAAGAAAGCCAGGGTGGCTAAGCCGGCGGAAGACCCGAAAGACCCTGCTCCTGAACCGGCAATACCAACTCCTGCTCCTGAACAATCTGAAGCACCAGAAGACCCTGCCGTCAATGTTCGAATAGATCCTCCTAAACCGTCTGTTGATGAAACTATTCTCAACCCGTATACTGTTGAACCGCCAAGCTCGGCTAACCCGCCGGCGACTTACGACAGTGACGTTTTAATCACTGGTAGTAGATTTGTTGAACCGGGCAATCCAAGCGTACTGGCCAGGCACTCTGCCAAGCAAGAGGCTTTGGAAAGGCAGAAAGTGCGGTTTGACATCTCTCACTATGCTCACCTGAGTATTAGTGATGTGCTATCTGGATACCTCAGTCATGTGCATTCCAGCCGTGACTCTGAAATTGAGGTGGTCAAACAGCTGCAACTGAAATATGAGGTATGCTCTCCGGCTTTCATTAGTTTATATATGCTCTGCCAGCCCCCAAGTCTCCGGATTATGATGAACCTGAATGATCTGTAGACTTATGATATAGGTTGATGCTCTGTCCTAGATTTTCCCTAAGTCCAGTGGATTAGCATAAATTTCACCTAGTCCCCAAGGGCCGGCTTAATTCATCATGAATGAGCTGGTACTTGACTTCATAACTGTCTTGAATTAGTCCAAACAAATGTTGTTATCCGGCTCAAGATGAAA
Organism: Triticum aestivum; assembly: GCF_018294505.1. Lineage (NCBI taxonomy): Eukaryota > Viridiplantae > Streptophyta > Magnoliopsida > Poales > Poaceae > Triticum > Triticum aestivum. Next base: position 425,733,590 of record NC_057794.1, on the reverse strand, counting down.
AACTTTCTTAATATCATGCTTTAGCCCCAAGTGCCGAGCATTGTTACTTGTAAAACACTTGGGACTTTAATCATAGAAGAGTCATTTTTGCTTTTAAAAATTGCTTTGGCAGACATTAACCCCCAAGTGCCGAGTGGTATTGCATTGCAAAGCACTTGGGACTTTAATCATTATGACCTTTATTGGAATAAATTTTTGACACACCTGTGAATGTCTGTAGACCGCCATAACTGAATTGGGCTCTCAACTGATTGATGCAAAGACCCGGTTGGTGGCTCAAGAGACTGAGATAAAGAATGCTGACTCCAAACTCCAGTTGAGCCTATCTGAAGAAGAGAAACTGAAGACCAGTTTTGATGCGGAGAAAAAATCCCGGGCCGATGAAAAAACCTTGCTGATCCAGTGTGCTGAGACAGCCGAGGAGGTTACCACAGAGCTCACCGGTTTAAAAAATCGTGTATCACAGATGGTCTGTGCAATCTTTGGCGAGTCGTTGTATTATTTACTTAACTCTATTTCCATCGGAAATATAAGCCGCCTGCTTAACTTTTTAAAATACTCGTAGGTCCATGGAGCAGCAATCTGGGCCAAAACAGCTTGACAAAACTCAAGGCGGTTTACACCCTGGTGGAGTAACTATACACTGGAGCTCAACGGGCGCTTGCCATTATTTCCCCAGCCAACCAAGGACCAAACCTCTTGAGTGATGTTTTGAAGAAGTTATCTATCTTACCCACCAGATTTCAAGGGGTCAAGCGGTCTTGTGCAAGAGACGGAGCCCTAACTTCTCTAAGCTGCTCCAAAGCCTGGGTGCTGGAGCTAGACCCAGCGGATGTAGCCAAGGGGTATCCTAGCCTTAAGGAAGACGAGACTCCATTTGATCAAGATGATTTTGCTGCTTGTGTGAGGGGAGTTCGTCCTCATGCTACCATCCTTGGCGAGGAGACCAATATTGATAAGTATGAGTCGGGTTTTGACGTTGAGAATAAAAAGATGGCAACTCCTTCGTATAAAGAGGCTTCTAATTCGAATACGATCAGTAAACCGGACCAAAGGGGTTAAGCTAGGATTCGAATATGATCATGTAGCCCCCAGTGGCTTTAGCGTTGCGCCGATCAAGAGGGTACCGACAGCTATGTTCTCTTTGGTTCGAATACGACCTATGTTTGAACAGGAAGCCCCCAAATGACCTTGAGAGGTTTTTAACAACCCTGATTCAAACACAATCCAAGTCGGACCCAAAAGGGGTTAAGCTATGATTCGGATACGATCAAGAAGCCCCCTAGTGAGTTTGGCTTTGCGCCGATCAAGAGGGTTACGACAACTATGTTCTCTTTGGTTCAAATACGACCTATGTTTGAACAGGAAGCCCCCTAGTGACCATGAGGTTTTAACGGCTAGATACGAATACGATCATGAGCCGGACCAAGATGGTTAAGCTAGATTCGAATACGATCAGCCTCCACTTGGTCGTCTTATACTTAAGATAACAAAGATATGTGATAATTAAGGCAAAAAGGACCGAGGTCCTGCTTTATTATTTATCATAATATATACAACGTCAAAGTATGTACATTATGAGAGACGGTGGCTCAAGTGTAGCAAGGCCGAGGTTGAGCAATATTCCACGGCCGTCAGGTTTCTTCCTCCGACTTACGTGAGTCTTTGTGCTCTCGAACATCGATAAGGTAGTACGACCCATTATTCAAGTTCTTGCTGACCACAAAGGGTCCTTCCCAAGGTGGGGATAGCTTGTGCGCATCAGACTGATCCTGGATGAGCCGGAGCACCAAATCACCTTCTTGAAAGGTTCTTGACTTAACCTGGCGGCTATGATAACGACGCAGGTCCTGTTGGTAAATCGCTGAGCGGGGTGCTGCTAAGTCACGCTCTTCATCCAATAAATCAAGCGCATCCTAACGGGCTTGTTCGTTATTAGCTTCAATGTAAGCCGCCACTTGGGGCGAGTCATGACGGATGTCACTGGGCAGAACTGCCTCTGCTCCATAGACCATGAAGAAAGGCGTATAACCCGTAGATCTATTAGGAGTAGTATTGATGCTCCATATCACAGAGGGTAACTCTTCCACCCAACAACCCGGCGTTCGCTACAAAGGGACCATAAGCCGGGGTTTTAGACCTTTCAGGATTTCCTGATTGGCTCTTTCAGCTTGACCATTGGATTGGGGGTGAGCTACTAATGAAACATCAAGCCGGATATGTTCTCGTTGGTAGAATTCTTCCATAGCTCCTTGGGACAGGTTGGTGCCATTGTTAGTAATGATGCTGTGTGGAAAACCAAAATGAAAGATCACTTTCTTCATGAATTGAACCGCCGTGGCCGCATCACACTTACTGACCAGCTCTGCCTCAACCCACTTTGTGAACTTGTCCACTGCCACCAAAAGGTGCATCTTTTTTATCTTTGGATCTTTTGAAAGGTCCAACCATATCAAGCCCCCAGACTGCAAACGGCCAAGTAATTGGAATCATTCGCAATTCCTGAGCTGACATGTGCGCCCTCGTGCGAATTTTTGACACCCATCGCACCTACTGACCAGATCCTCCGCATCGGCGTGAGCCATTAGCTAGTAAAAACCATGATGAAAAGCTTTGGCCACAAGAGACTTTGAACCAGCATGATGGCCACAATCTCCTTCATGGATCTCACGAAGAATTTCTTGACCTTCTTCAGGGGAGACACAATGTTGAAATGCTCCAGTGACACTGCGATGATACAATTCACCATTGGAAATTGTCATTGACTTGGACCGCCGGGTTATCTGTCTAGCCAAGGTCTCATCCTCCGGCAACTCGCCCCGGGTCATATAAGCCAAATACGGCACTGTCCAATCTTGAATGACATGAAGAGCTGCCACCAATTGTGCTTCCAGGTCTGGAACAGCCAAGTCTTCCTCTGTAGGCAACTTGACAGAAGGGTTATGCAGAACATCTAAAAAAGTGTTAGGCAGCACCAGCTTACGCTGAGATCCCAACCGGCTTAAAGCATCGGCTGCCTCGTTCTTTCTGCGGTCAATGTGCTCCACTTGATAACCCTTGAAGTACCCAGCAATAGCGTCAACCTCACGGTGATAAGCCGCTATGAGAGGATCCTTGGATTCCCACTTGCCTGATACTTGCTGAGCCACCAAATCTGAGTCGCCAAGGCACCATACCTGGCTCAAACTCATTTCTTTAGCCATTCGAAGACCATGGAGTAAAGCCTCATACTCAGCTGCATTGTTAGTACAAGGAAACATCAACTGCAACACATAACAAAACTTGTCACCTCAAGGGGAAGTTAAAACAACTCCAGCCCCCGAGCCCTCCAATTTCCTGGACCCTTCAAAATGAATCGTCCAATATGTGTTGTCTGGCTTCTCTTCAGGTATTTGCAACTCCGTCCAATCATTAATGAAATCCACCAGTGCTTGAGATTTGATGGCTATACATGGCACATACTTTAAACCGTGAGACCCAAGTTCAATGGCCCACTTGGCGACTCGTCCCGTGGCTTCTCTATTTTGAATAATATCTCCTAAAGGACCAGAGCTAACGACAATGATAGGATGACCCTGAAAGTAATGCTTAAGCTTCCGGCTCACCATGAACACCCCATAAACGAGTTTCTGCCAATGTGGGTATCTCTGTTTGGACTCAATGAGCACCTCACTGATGTAGTAAACCGGTCGCTGAACCGGATATTCCTTACCAGCCTCCTTGCGATCTACAACAATGGCCACACTGATAGCACGTGTGTTAGCGGCCACATATAACAACAGTGGCTCCTTATAAACGGGAGCAGCAAGAACCGGCGGCTCAGCGAGCTGTCTTTTCAGATCTTCAAAGGCAGAGTTAGCAGCATCACGCCAGACAAAATCATCCGTCTTTTTCATCATTTGATATAACGACATAGCCTTTTCCCCTAACCGGCTTATGAACCGGCTTAAAGCTGCGACACGACCCGCCAGCTGCTGAACGTCATTGATGCACGCCGGCTTAGCCAAAGACGTAATCGCCTTGATTTTCTCTGGGTTAGCCTTAATGCCTCTGTTAGACACCAAGAAACCCAAAAGCTTGCCTGCTGGTACTCCAAAAACACACTTGGCTGGGTTGAGCATCATCTTGTAGACCCGGAGTTATCAAAGGTTTCCTTCAGATCATCTACCAAGGTTTCCTTCTATCTGGATTTCACCATTATATCGTCCACATAAGCATGAACATTACGCCCAATATGATTATGAAGATAGTTCTGCACACACCGCTGATAAGTTGCCTGGGCACTCTTAAGCCCAAAGGGCATGAACACATAGCAAAAGGCTCCAAATGAAGTAATGAAAGTTTTCTTCTCCTGGTCCTTAACTGCCATCTTGATCTGATGATAGCCATAATAAGCGTCCAAAAAACTCAAACGCTCACAACCCACCGTAGCATCAATGATTTGATCAATATGAGGGAGAGCAAAAGGATCAGCCGGACAAGCCTTGTTTAAATCTGTGTAATCCACACACATACGCCAGGTGCCGTTCTTTTTGAGCACAAGCACCGGGTTAGCCAACCACTCTGGGTGAAAAACTTCAACAATAAACCCAGCCGCCAAGAGCCGGGCCACCTCCTCACCAATAGCCTTGCACCTTTCCTCATTGAACCACCGAAGAAACTGCCTGACCGGCTTAAACTTTGGATCAATATTGAGAGTGTGATCAGCGAGTTCTCTCGGTACACCCAGCATGTCAGAAGGCTTCCATGCAAAGATGTCCCGGTTCTTAGGGATGAACCCGATGAGCGTGCCTTCCTATTTGGGATCCAAATTAGCACTGATAATAAATTGTTTGGATGAGTCGCCAGGCACAAAATCAATCATCTTGGTATCATCAACTGATTTAAACTTCAGCGCCGACTCATGCTCTGTAGTTGGATTCTTCAAAGATGTAATGTCTGCCAGGTCAACATTGTCTTTGTAGAACTTTAACTCCTTCGTCGCGCAAACGGATTCTGCGTAAGCAGCATCGCCTTCCTCACACTCCAAGGCTATTTTTCGGCTTCCATGTACTGTGATAGTACCTTTATAACCCGACATCTTGAGCTGCGGATAAACATAACACAGTCGTGCCATGAATTTTGCATAAGCCGGTCGTCCAAACAGGGCGTGATATGGGGTCTTGATTTTAACCACCTCAAAGGTTAATTTCTCAGCCCTGGAATCATGTTCATCTCCAAAAGCTACCTCCAGCTCAATCTTACCCACTAGATATGCCGACTTACTAGGCACCACTCCATGAAAAACAATGTTGGACGTCTTAAGACTTTTGTCAATCAACCCCATGTGACGGAATGTCTCATAATAGAGGATGTTGATGCTACTGCCTCCGTCCATGAGTATTTTAGTGAATTTATATCCACCAACCTGAGGTGCCACCACCAAAGCCAAGTGACTCGGATTGTCAACCCGGGGTGGGTGATCCTCCCTACTCCACAGAATAGGTTGCTCAGACCATCTCAAATAACGAGGAACCACCGGCTAAACACCGTTGACCGCTCTCTTATGAAGTTTCTGGTCCCTTTTGCATAAGCTGGTGGTGAATACATCGTACTGCCCACTATTTAGCTGCTTTGGGTTACTCTGAAACCCGGATTGCTGCTGCTGACCTCCTTTGCCAGATTGCTGGTTATAACCACCTCGATTACCTTGAGGGCCCTGGCCATGAAAACCGCCACCGCCTGAATTGCCGCCCGGGCCATGAAAGCCGCCACCGCCTGAGCCGCTGCCAGGTCCATGATTACCGTCGAACATGTTAGAATTCTTGAAAGCCTTCATGATCGTACAGTCTTTCCATAGATGGGTGGCCGGCTTCTCTCGGGTGTCGTGTCTTGGACAGGGTTCATTTAGCAACTACTCGAGGGTGGGACCTGACCCACCTGACCAAGGAGGTGGCCTCCCCTTACGCTGTTGATTGTTGCCCTGTGCATTGGTGCTAGCCACAAACTCCAGACCACCGTCAGCCTTACGTTTATTATTACCTCCTTGATTTGCTGGGTTATGCTGGCGACCTTTGCCATTGCCGTTCTTCTTTCCCTTGCCTGTCTTCTCTTCGTCAGACATAGGATCCTTGGTACTATCAGAGTCGGCGGGACCAGAGCCGCTATCAGCTGGCCCATGTCATTGCAATCACGCTTGAGCCGCCCTAGCTTCTATTTCAGAGGTTCAAAATGGAAATTTTTCTCCAACATTAAGACCGCGGAGCCGGCATCCATCTTATCAGATGAATGTATTATTTCCTTCACCCGATGCACCCAATGGGTCATGAATTCACCTTCCTCTTGCTTGCAATTAGTCAAGTACACAATCGACATGGGTTGCTTGCATGTATCTTTGAAGTTCTGAATAAACCGAGCCTTTAACTCGGCCCATGAGCCAATGGAATTGGGTGGCAACCCCTTCAACCAAGTGCGAGCTGTTCCATCCAACATCATGGTGAAGTACTTGGCCATCGCTGCATCACTGACCTCCAGCAATTCCATGGCCATCGCATAACTTTCAATCCATGCCCCGAGTTGTAAGTCAGCTGTGTAATTAGGCACCTTCCGAGCCCCCTTGAAATCCTTTGGCAAACACTCATTACGTAGAGCCGGCACCAAGCAAGGGACACCTCCTGTCCTTGTGGCCACACCTGCTTCAACAGAGGTCGTCGGATAAACTAGAAAAGCCTGGTGAGCCACCTGCTCAGCTGCCTGTTGAACCGCCCGCTCAGCCTCTTGGCGGATCCTATCCTGGTCCACCAAGTTAAGAGCTCCATCACACGCCGGGTCATGCCTGCGTGGCTGGTCACGGTGTTGGGCGTTGCTTGACATGGCCGCTGAGTCCATATGCCTACTGTAGCTCGGGCTCCGGCTCGGGCGAGGGGTTAAATGAATCCTATCTTGACTATAAGAGTATGACTCCTGCTGTGTCAGAGCCATCTGAAGAAGTTCTTTGACCCTTCGTGTTTCGATCGCCGTCGGAGAGTCGCCTTCCATGGGGAGAGCCGCCAAACATGCCGATGCAGCGATAAGATTCTCCAGAGGGCTAGGAAAATGACCCGGTGATGTTGGGGTATAACGAGGTGGAGCAGTATTCACACGAGGGGGTTCCATAGCCCGCGGCTGACCCGGCGCCCCAGCCCCGGGTGTTGTAATTTGGTTTGCCTCCGGCGGGTTACTAGGGCCGGCTCCGGGTGTGTGGAAAAGGTTCCTAGGATCGTAAGTCAGAGGCAGACATGATTGAGCCTTCTGGTGCCTTCTCCTCATGACCTTGGTTGATGCATTCAGATCCATTGTGAGCCGAAAAGCCTCTAATTAAAGCTGCTGAGCCCGGGCGTCCAAAGCCGTCCGCTCCGTAGCCATCCTGACGTCCTCCGCTGCCAAGTTTTCCTTGGCTTGTGCTACCTCCCCACGTAGCCGTGCCACCTCCGCATCATGCTGAGCCTTATCCGCCGGTTCAACCACAACGGTCAACAGGGCCGTCATCCTATCCATGAGATCCGTCAGCACCTGAGCCGGTGGGTGCGCGGGGTCTCCTGACCCCGCCGCTGCCGTCCTGGTGGTTACTGCTGCCGCAGCCGTAGAGTTTTGAGCGGGCTGCATACCAGTCATGAAGATCCCCGCTCTGTTCGGCGGCTCAAAGGGGTCCGGAATACTGCTGCCATCGGAACAGCCCCCAAGCCCGCCATCTTGTAATTGATACAATGAATCCGTCTCGCCTGTGGACAACTCACCATCAGAATTGATGGCCGTCTCACCGCCATCCACATATCCTTCAGAAAACTCCCCTCCATGGATGCAACCCATGAAGGCATGCCTCACGGTGGGCTGAGTCCGGCGGGTCTCGCACGCTGAGCCGTCTCGATGAGGTCGATGCAGATATCCGGCTCAGGGCCCGGCTCGCCGATCCGGCCGATGAAGACGTGGATTCCGTCGAAGGGGACCCAGTACCCGTACTCAATTGAGCCGGCGTCAGGGCCCCAGCCTGCATCGTCGATGTAGAGCTTGCCGTGATGACTCTTGGTCATCCGGCCCACAGCGTATCCCTTGAGCCCTTCGAAGCTGACCTTCAAGAACTCAAATCCACCATGCGTTGGCCCCACAGTGGGAGCCAACTGTGGTGGAATTGTCACGATAGATGTCCTAGTGAAAGGACTTAGTCATGGAGCCATCGCAACTAGGAAGCTTAAAGGGGTTAATTGGGACAAAGGACACGAGAGGTTTATATTGGTTTGGCCCCTTGCGGTGAAGGTAAAGCCTAGTCCAGTTGATGTGGTATTTCTAGGTTTCGATGACCAAGGATAAAAACACGCTAGCTTGGCTCTCGATCTGTTGTTTCTTACCCTATGCCGCCGCCGGGTCGTCCCCTTATATACACGGGTTGACGCCCTGCAGCCTATAGAGTCCCGGCCGGCTCATACAACATGTTCGGCTTGGTGACAACTCTTACCTGCCTTATCTTACAAGTCTTATTCATACATGGCGGTTTATACTTACGGGCCTTAAGCCGCCTCTGGGCTTGGGCCTACTACAAGCCTTATCATAAACCGTCACCTTGTATACTCTTCGGGCTTCACTTAATTAACCCGCCATTGTGGTTGGCCCGGCCCCTCCTGGGCGGGTCATATCTGGTAGTCATATCCCCAACAATGCCTCATGGGCAAGATGACTAAAGATTCCGTTCTTCGGAACAATGGAGCAAGCAACAGACTTGTTGGAAATAATACATACTGATGTATGCGGTCCAATGAGTGTTGAGGCTCGCGGCGGGTATCGTTATTTTCTGACCTTCACAGATGATTTGAGCAGATATGGGTATATCTACTTGATGAAACATAAGTCTAAAACATTTGAAAAGTTCAAAGAATTTCAGAGTGAAGTGGAAATCATCGTAACAAGAAAATAAAGTTTCTACGATCTGATCGCAGAAAACAAATATTTGAGTTACGAGTTTGGTCTTCATTTGAAACAATGTGGAATAGTTTCGCAACTCACGCCACCTGGAACACCACAATGTAATGGTGTGTCCAAATGTCATAACTATACTTTATTAGATATGGTGCAATCTATGATGTCTCTTACCGAATTACCACTATCTTTTGGGGTTATGCATTAGAGACAGCTGCATTCACATTAAATAGGGCACCGTCTAAAAATCTGTTGAGACGACACCATATGAACTATGGTTTAGCAAGAAACCCAAGCTGTCGTTTCTTAAAGTTTGGGGTTGCGATGCTTATGTGAAAAAGTTTCAACCTGATAAGCTCAAACCCAAATTGGAGAAGTGCGTCTTCATAGGATACCCAAAAGAAACTATTGGGTACACCTTCTATCACAGATCCGAAGGCAAGATCTTTGTTGCTAAGAGTGGATCCTTTCTAGAGAAGGAGTTTCTCTCGAAAGAAGTGAGTGAGAGGAAAGTAGAACTTGATGAGGTAATTGTACCTGCTCCCTTATTGGAAAGTAGCTCATCACAAAAATCAGTTCTAGTAATTCCTACACCAATCAGTGAGGAAGCTAATGATGATGATCATGAAAACTTATGATCAAGTTACTACCGAACCTTGTAGGTCAACCAGAGTAAGATCCGCACCGGAGTGGTATAGTAATCCTGTTCTGGAGGTCATGTTACTTGACCATGACGAACCTACGAACTATGAGGAAGCGATGATGAGCCCAGATTCCGCGAAATGGCTTGAGGCCATGAAATCTGAGATGGGATCCATGTATAAGAACAAAGTATGGACTTTGATTGACTTGCCCGATGATCAGTGAGCCATTGAGAATAAATGGATCTTCAAGAGGAAGACTGACACTGATAGTATTGTCACTATCTACAAAGCTCGAATTGTCACAAAAGGTTTTCGACAAGTTCAAGGTGTTGACTACGATGAGATTTTCTCACTCGTATCGATGCTTAAAAGTCAGTCCGAATCATGTTAGCAGTTGCCGCATTTTATGAAATCTGGCAAATGGATATCAAAACTACATTCCTTAATGGATTAATTAAAGAAGAGTTGTATATGATGCAACCAGAAGGTTTTGTCAATCCTAAAGATGCTAACAAAGTGTGCAAGCTCCAGCGATCCATCTATGGACTAGTGCAAGCATCTCAGAGTAGGAATATGTGCTTTGATGAGTTGACCAAAGCATATAGTTTTATACAGACTTTTGGAGAAGCCTGTATTTACAAGAAAGTGAGTGGGAGCTCTGTAGCATTTCTGTTATTATATGTGGATGACATATTGTTGATCAGAAATGATACTGAATTTCTGGATAGCATAAAAGGATACTTGAATAAGAATTTTTCAATGAAAGACCTCGGTAAAGCTGCTTACATATTGGGCATCGATATCTACAAAAAATAGATCAAGATGCTTGATAAATTTTTCAATGAGTACATACCTTGACAAGTTTTTGAAGTAGTTCAGAATGGAACAGTCAAAGAAGGAGTTCTTGACTGTGTTGCAAGGTGTGAAGTTGAGGAAAGACTCAAAACCCGACCACGACATAAAATAGAAAGAGAATGAAAAAGGCATTCCCTATGCCTCAGTCATACGTTCTATGAAGTATGCTATGCTATGTGCCAGACCTATTGTATACCTTAGCATGATTTTGGCAAGGGAGTATAATAGTGATCTAGGAGTAGATCACTGGATAGCGGTCAAAATTATCCTTAGAGGACTAAGGAAATATTTCTTGATTATGGAGGTGATAAAAGAGTTTGTCGTAAAGAGTTACATCGATGCAAGCTTTTGACACCGATCTAGATGACTCTAAGTCTCAATCTAGATACATATTGAAAGTGGAGGAATTAGCTAGAGTAGCTCCGTGCAGAGTATTGTAGACATAAAAATTTGCAAAATACATACGGATCTGAATGTTGTAGACCCGTAGACTAAACTTCTCTCACAAGCAAAACATGATCACTCTCTGGGTGTTAATCACATAGCAATGTGAACTAGATTATTGACTCTAGTAAACCATCTGGGTATTAGTCACATGAAGATGTGAGCTATTGGTGTTAAATCACATGATGATGTGAACTAGACTATTGACTCTAGTGCAAGTGGGAGATTGAAGGAAATATGCCCTAGAGGCAATACTAAAGTTGTTATTTATATTTCCTTATATCATGATAAATGTTTATTATTCATGCTAGAATTGTATTAACCGGATACTAAGTACATGTGTGAATATATAGACAAACAGAATGTTACTAGTATGCCTCTACTTGACTAGCTCGTTAATCAAAGATGGTTAAGTTTCCTAACCATAGACATGAGTTGTCATTTGATGAACGGGATCACATCATTAGAGAATGATGTGATTGACTTGACCCATCCATTAGCTTAGCACGATGATCATTTAGTTTGTTGCTATTGCTTTCTTCATAACTTATACATGTTCCTATGACTATGAGATTATGCAACTTCCGAATACCGAAGGAACACTTAGTGTGCTATCAAACTTCACAACGTAACTGGGTGACTATAAATATGGTCTACAAGTGTCTCCAATGGTGTTTGTTGAGTTGGCATAGATCAAGATTAGGATTTGTCACTCCATGTATCGGAGAGGTATTGATACGTCTCCATCGTATCCACTTTTCCAAACACTTTTGCCCTTATTTTGGACTCTAACTTGCATGATTTGAATGGAACTAACCCGGACTGATGCTGTTTTCAGCACAATTGCCATGGTGTTATTTATGTGCAGAAACAAAAGTTCTCGAAATGACCTGAAACTTCATGGAACATCTTTTCGAAAATAATAAAAAATCCTTGCAAAAGATGAAGACCAGGGGGCCCGCCACCTGTCCACGAGGGTGGGGGGCGCGCCCCCTACCTCGTGGGCTCCCTGGAGCTCCTCCGACCTCAAGTCCAACTCTATATATTTGCTTTCGGGGAGAAAAAATCAGGGAGAAGGATTCATCGCGTTTTACGATACAAAGCCGCCGCCAAGCCCTAAAACCTCTCGGGAGGGCTGATATAGAGTCCGTTCGGGGCTCCGGAGAGGGGAATCTGTCGCCATAGTCATCATCAACCATCCTCCATCACCAATTTCATGATGCTCACCACCGTGCCTGAGTAATTCCATCGTAGGCTTGCTAGCCGGTGATGGGTTGGATGAGATTTATCATGTAATCGAGTTAGTTTTGTTAGGGTTTGATCCCTAGTATCCACTATGTTCTGAGATTGATGTTGCTATGACTTTGCTATGCTTAATGCTTGTCACTAGGTCCCGAGTGCCATGATTTCAGATCTGAACCTATTATGTTTTCATCAATATATGAGAGTTCTTGATCCTATCTTGCAAGTCTATAGTCACCTATTATGTGTTATGATCTGTTAACCCCGAAGTGACAATAATCGGGATACTTACCGGTGATGACCGTAGTTTGAGGAGTTCATGTATTCACTATGTGTTAATGCTTTGTTCCGGTACTCTATTAAAAGGAGGCCTTAATATCCCTTAGTTTCCGTAAGGAGTCCGCTGCCATGGGAGGGTAGGACAAAAGATGGCATGCAAGTTCTTTTCCATAAGCACGTATGACTATATTCGGAATACATGCCTACATTACATTGATGAATTGGAGCTAGTTCTGTGTCACCCTATGTTATGATTGTTACATGATGAACCGCATCCGGCATAATTGTCCATTACTGATCCATTGCCTACGAGCTTTCCATATATTGTTCTTCGCTTATTTACTTTTCCGTTGCTATTGCTATCATCACTACAAAATACCAAAAACATTACTTTTACTATCATTACCTTTTGCTACCGTTACCACTACTATCATATTACTTTGCTACTAAATACTTTGCTACAGATATTAAGTTTCTAGGTGTGGTTGAATTGACAACTCAGCTGCTAATACTTGAGAATATTCTTTGGCTCCCCTTGTGTCGAATCAATAAATTTGGGTTGAATACTCTACCCTCGAAAACTGTTGTGATCCCCTATACTTGTGGGTTATCAAGACTATTTTCTGGCGCCGTTGCCGGGGAGCATAGCTCTATTCTTTGAGTCACTTGGGATTTATATCTGCTTATCATTATGAAGAACTTGAGAGATCCAAAAACCAAGATTTATCCCTCAACTACGAGGGGAGGTAAGGAACTGCCATCTATCTCTGCACTTGATTCACCTTCTGTTTTGAGTAAGATTGCGACACATAAACTTGCTTATGTTATTCGTTCTGATATGTCGCATGTTATTGATGATGCCACTTCTGCTATGCATGATACTTATGATGAAACTACTTCTATGCTTGATACTACTGTGCCACTTGGTGAATTTTTTTATGAACAACTTGCTAGGGTTAGGGAGAGTGAAAATATTGAATCTGATAATACTGATGAAAGTGATGATGAAGCCTTGCCTGTTATTCCTAATGGTTATGTTTTTGATAAAGAAGATTCTTTAGCTATTTTAGCTTGCAAAGATAGATACGAACTCAAGAGGTTATTAGCTAAATGGAAGCAACAATCTCTAAATACTAGAATGAAACCTGACCTTGCTTTTGCTACTTCACCTATCTGTGTTACCGATAAGGATTATGAATTCTCTATTGATCCTGATATAATTACTTTGGTTGAATCTGATCCTTTTCATGGCTATGAATCTGAAACTGTTGTGGCACATCTTACTAAATTAAATGATATAGCTACCCTGTTCACTAATGATGAGAGAACTTGTTACTTTTATATCCTTAAAATATTTCCGTTCTCATTAAAGGGTGATGCTAAGATATGGTTTAGTTCTCTTGATCCTGGTTGTGTGCGTAGTCCCCAGTATATGATTTATTACTTCTCTGCTAAATATTTCCCTGCTCATAAGAAACAAGCTGCTTTAAGGGATATATATATAATTTTGTGTAAATTGAAGAAGAGAATCTCCCACAAGCTTGGGGGAGGCTTCTCCAATTGCTTAATGCTTTGCCTGATCATCCTCTTAAGAAAAATGAAATACTTGATATCTTTTATAATGGACTAACCGATGCTTCCAGAGATTACCTGGATAGTTGTGCTGGTTCTGTTTTCAGGGAAAGAACACCGAATGAAGCTGAAATTCTATTGAATAATATGTTGGCAAATGAAAATAATTGGACACTTCCTGAACCAATTCCTGAACCAACTCCTGAGCCTATTCCTAAACCAACTCCGAAGAAGAGAGGTGTTCTATTTCTCAGTCTTGAAGTTATGCAAGAGGAAAAGAAATCTATGAAAGAAAAAGGTATTAAAGCTGAAGATGTTAAGAGTTTACCTCCTATTGAAGAAATACATGGTCTTAATTTACCGCCTGTTGAAGAAACATATGATCTTGATCCATCACCTAATGAAGAAACTCATGGTCTTGATAACCCGACATAGGTAGTAAAGGTAAATTCTCTCTCTCTATATGTGATAAAGCTGAAATCCCATTTACTAAGTTTGCTAGCCCATGCTTAGATGAGTTTGATAAATTTATGGCTAAGCAAGAAGACTTTAATGCTTATTTTGGTAGAAAATTGAAATACAATTCAAATATGCTTGAAAACCTGGGTGATTATATGGCTAATGTTAAAGGTGAACTTAAACTTATTAGTAAACATGCTTCTATGGTTACCACTCAAGTAGAACAAGTACTTAAGGCTCAAAATGATTTGCTCAGTGAATTGAATAGTAAGAATAATGATAACACTATCAGAGTTATGACTAGAGGTGGTAAAATGACTCAGGAACCTTTGTATCCTGAAGGCCATCCTAAGAGAATTGTGCAAGATTCTTAGAGAAATAATGTAGATGCACCTAGTCCTTATAATAGGAAGAAAATGAAAAATGATAGGACTTTGCATGCTTCTAGTAAACCTATCACTGAATCACCTGAGAATCCAAATGATATTTCTATCTCTGATGCTAAAACACAATCTGGTAATGAACCTAAAACTAGTGATAATGTTAATGATAATGTTCATGATGATGTTCAACCTAGTAATGATAATTATATAGAAATTGAACCTACTGTTGATCTTGATAACCCACAATCAAAGAATCAACGTTATGATAAGAAAGACTTTGTTTCCAGGAAACATGGTAAAGAAAGAGAACCATGGGTTCAGAAACCCATGCCTTTTCCTCCCAAACCATCCACGAAAAAGGATGATGAGGATTTTGAGGCGCTTTGCTGAAATGATTAGACCTATCTTTTTGCGTATGCGATTAACTGATATGCTCAAAATGAATCCTTATGCTAAGTATATGAAAGATATTGTTACTAATAAAAGAAAGATACTGGAAGCTGAAATTTCCACCATGCATTCTAATTATAATTTTGATGGTGGAATACCAAAGAAACTTGGAGATCCAGGAGTACCCACTATACCATGCTCTATTAAAAGAAACTATGTTAAAACTGCTTTATGTGATCTTGGAGCCGGTGTTAGTGTTATGCCTGTCTCTTTATATCGTAGACTTGATTTGAATAAGTTGACACCTACTGAAATATCTTTGCAAATGGCTGATAAATCAACTGCTATACCTGTCGTTATTTGTGAGGATGTGCTTGTTGTAGTTGCAAATGTTACTATTTTAACGGACTTTGTTATTCTTGATATTCCCGAGGACGATAGTATGACTATTATTCTTGGAAGACCCTTTTTGAATACTGCAAGGGCTGTTATTGATTGCACTAAAGGCAATGTCACTTTTCATGTTAATGGTAATGAGCATACGTTACATTTTCCGAGGAAACAACCTCAAGTTCATAGTATCAACTCTATTGGAAAATTTCCATCAATTATATTTGGAGGTTTTGAATTTCCTCTTCCTACTGTCAAGAAGAAATATGATATTCTTATTATTGGGATGTGCATATCCCCGTTGAGGTAACATAGTGTTATTCGAAATTTCTCCGGTTCCGTGTTATTCGGAATGAGTTCGTTAACAAGACTTGATCAACCTTGTTAGTGGATTCCTTTTGATGAGCATGAGATGGATGAAACTGGGAGGCACAACCTTCTGTATCCCACTTTTACTTTCTGTTATTTATATTAAATAAAATAAAAATAGTAGTTTTTTGCCTGTTATCTGAATTATCCGTGCAATATAAAAATACCTCGAAAATAAAAGTTCTCCAAATGCCCTGAAATTTAAATATGATTTTTTTGGAATATTTGAGAATATTTCACACTGAGAACACAGCAGGGGGAGCTGGCACCTGGCCATGAGGGTCAGGGGCGCGCCCTACCCCCTGGGCACGCCCCCCTGCCTCATGGGCCCATGGTGGCCCTCCTCCACTTATCCTTTCACCCACACACTCCTTCTTCCTCCCACAAACACGAATATCCAACTCAAACCCGAGTCCAAGCTCGTTTTGCTGCCATTTTCGATGTCCTTGCTCAAAGCACCTCTCACAAAACTGCTTGGGGAGATTGTTCCTTGGTATGTGAGTCCTCCATTGGTCCAATTAGTTTTGTTCTAGTGCTTTATTCATTGCAAATTTGTGCTGCCTAGGTGACCATGTTCTTGAGCTTGCATGTCAAATTTATATGGTTCCAAGTAGTTTTGATGCATGATATAGGCTCTACGCACTTGTAGGAGTAGTTTCTATCAACATTATTGAGTTTGGCTTACTTTTATTTTGAAGTTACTAAAAATTTCAGAATTTTTTAGAAAATGATAAATATATTTTTGAGGGGTTCATCAAGCTGAAGCTAAGGGAAAAGCAAAATGAAGAGGCACAAAAGCCCAAATATAATTTGCCTCGCACCGCAGAGGTTAGGCCGTGTGAATGGCCCTCCGATGAATTCTTGAGAGCAACCGGGATTTATGAGGATTTTTATGAATTGGCTAATAATGCAGGCCTCACCGACTCCCTCCACGACCAATGCGAACAGTATCTCTTACTCACCAATACTTTCGTGCAAAACTTCTACTATTATCCTAGGGAATCACCTCCTTCAGTAGAGTTTCATTTATATGATGTGGTTAAGAAGATGTCACTTTATGATTTTTGTCTGGTTTGTTTGATCCCTTTCTAGGGAAAAATAGAGGAACCACATCGTGACGATGTGGATGGGTTTATTGATACCATCATCGTAGGGGAAACGAGGAAGGTTTCCGATGCATGAATCACTAGCATACATTTTCCTGTTTTACGCTACTTTGCAATATTTGCTAGTCGTTGCTTAATTGGTCACGGAAACTGTGGAAACCTTAGTGTTCCTAATATTATTTTTTTGTTCCATGGTTTATTCTGTGATAACTCTGTGAGTATGGGCGGTATTATTGCTAAACAGTTGAGTCTGAACCGTACAAAGGGCCCCATCTTTGGTGGTATCTATGCTTCACGCCTAGCTGCACATTTTAACATACCTATTAGGCATTATGAGAAGGAAGAAAAATTGTTGCCTCATGTTTATTTAGATTATAATAGTATGGTAGCACATGATTTCATTATAAAGAATAGGGAAGGGGATCTTAAATACAAATTGTTCTTTGATAAACATCATCCGGAGACTATTACCTTGCCTGCTCCTTCCTTGTTTTATTTATCTGCAGGCCAGTACCTTGTCTCACTGAAGGACATTCACGCCTACCGGAACCCTGCACCAGCCACAGAGCCAGAGTCGGAACCACCAGTTGATCCTCCACGACAGTCTAATTACCAGTGGGATCCGGAGATGATTGCCAACCAGTGGCAATCAGAGTCTTCTTCATTGCAGTACGACCCCAACTACTATTATGGATATCCGCCCAGCCAGCCTTAGCCATAGACCAACTTAGGCCAAAAGCCTAAGCTTGGGGGAGTACGTATTTCCCACCGACATTACATTTATGTTCACACACTCATTGCTAGATGTCGGTGCTCATACTTTTTCATTGTATCATCCATGCTAGTTTATTTCCTTTTTATGCTTTCTTCTTGTGTGTTTGATAAACCTTAAGAAAAATAAACCAAAAAAAATTAGTTGTAGCTTTTAATTAGTTTACTTTCCATGCTTGTAGTAGTAATTAAAAAGAAAACCCAAAAAGATTTCCTATTCTTCTTTTGCTTGTTGGGAGCTTTCCCGTGTAAATAGTTTTATTTCTTTTTGTAGCGACCCAACCCAAAATGGATCGAAGTCTCTGTGCTTAAGTGCCATCCCTGGATCGGTATACTGACACACACACAATACTCGAGGAATTATAACAGAGTTCAATCACACACTTTATTATATCGAGATCCTCAAAAGAGTATTTATTACAATAATATGGCCAAAGGCCATCTCAATAAAAATAACCGCGGAAGCATTGAAGGTAAACGAGTCCATCAAACTCCACGACAAACTGAGTGTAGAACAACGACCTATCGCACCTTTAATCTTCATCAGAAAAGTCTGCAACATGAGACGTTGCAGCCGTGTAGGTCAGCACATGGAATATGCTGGCAATCTCACACTGTAGAATAATAATGAAAAAAAACTATCTCCATATGCAAATTTAGCTGGTGGAGGCTCTAAGTTTAATTTTTGCATAAAGCAAATTTTATCCTACAACAAAGGAATAATTTTTTTATTACTACTAAGTTAAAATGCCATTACTGAGAAGGTTCCTCCAACTCAATCCCAAAATTCCCAAGTTATTAGTAACCCAATAATTTCGTTAAATAGGGTGATGAGATCAACCAATAATTCACTTCTAGATACTCAAGTTGTCCATAACCGGGGACACGGCTAATCATGATTAGTTTGTACACTCTGCAGAGGTTTGCACACTTTTCCCCACAAGACTCGACCACCTCCATGATCGGAAGATCGAGACATAGCCTTTTTGAAGTATTTCCTCCAAACCCTAGGTAGACCGGTACACCTACTTTCCCCCACATCAGCTAGTCTACCACGGAAAGAGGTCACACAACTTACTCAACTATGCCAGAGCCCATAATGGCTTGTGGCTGCACACGAAAATTTCTAGGCATGGAATATTTTATGATCCCTTTGAGCCAGGGTGGCGGACCTAGGGTAATCACACGGGTACTCCGGGATTCCCATTGGGCAAGCACTGGTTACTCCAGGTGCCCCAAACAATCCACATAGATGTGTATTAAAGTTGCCACCTTATGTTGTCCCAAAATTATTATCTCTCACAACTTGCATGGATCACACATACCAATCCCCATCTACGAGCATGGCTAAGCAATATATGACATAACGAATATTCCCGGGGTGATCAAAGTCATAGGTTCCTACCACATGAACTACAAAGCATAACCACATGTTCCCAATCCTACTCGTGCAATCTTTGAGGGTGAAACTAATGCATAGTAAAAACTGGGTATTGAAAAAATATGATCAAAGTGTGAACTTGCCTTGCTAACGATCGTTGAACTCTAAGGATTCATGGTAGCAAGCTTCGCACTCCGGATGATCTAACGTAAGCAAGCAATAACATACATAAGCATACAAGCAAAAATCCAAAAATAAAACAAATGAAAGACTTCAAAAAACTCCAAAACAACCAAATAAAGTTTCTGTACATAACATAATTTTTACAGTAGCAAAAATATGTATGTTTACGTCTAACATAAAGTACACGTTACGAGCTTCGATTTGCAAAAAGAATCACCTAAAACGGAGTTACGAAACTCAAGTTATGGCCTAACAAAGTTTGAATTCAAATCTGTTTGAATTCAAAATTTAAAAATTTCAAAAATATTTTTCGTTTGGTTCTCTGGATAGATGGTATTTCTATGAACTAGTAGGAAAAAGAATCAACTAAATCGGATCTATAGACTAAAAGATATACAAGAAAGAAGATTTGGTAAAGAATCTGAATTTGGAAAAATTCCTGAAAAAGAAAACAAATTCGGCCAGAGACAAGTGGCGCTCTGTGATTCACTGGATGGGTGCTCACTGTACTTGTCGCCGGTGACGAGGAAGAAGGTGGCTCCGGTGTGCTTCATCGAAGGACGCGTGCGGAACGATGTAGAGGAGGATGAGGTGAACTGCTTGAACAAGTTGTGGTGGTAGATTGCTTCCTGTATGCACGGTGAGAGGTCGCTGGAATTCACGAACTCCGGCGAGCAATTGGCGAGGTTAGGGAGGGGCAAAAACTCCAGATGAAGAGGGCTTCGGATGAGGGTTGAGAGGGGCTCCTAGTGGTGCTTTATATAGGGCAGGGGAGGTCCAGAGTTGGGTGGGGCGAGATGTGTTAATGGCTGCAGTTTCAAGCACTCATGATGGCCATTATGGTTGTCTTTGAGGCACACCAGGGGATGGGAGGGGTCGAGGGAGGTGAGGGGGTTCCGTTCAGCGGCGTTTTGGAGCGGGGGAGAGGAAGATGAGGGGAGGAAGATGTAGAGGCGCCATGGATGAACGTTATGTCGGTGTTCACGTACAGAGAGGAGGAAGAAGGAGATAGCGTGTGGGCCTGGGCCTGCTGGGCTGCGTTTTTTTAAACGTTATTTTTACAGAAGCAATGAAACATCAAAACTACAAATAAATATAAGTCTAGAAATGCCAGAAAAATTCACATAATTATATGGTCTTATATATGACCTAGTGAAATTTTATCTGGCCTAAAATGCAAGTTTCAAAAATAAACTTTTTGCTATGCTAATAAAATAAATTGTAAATAAAACTCAAAAAAAAAATTTTGGTTCCAAATTCAATTTCCAATAATTTCTTTTCTGATTTTGAAGAAGTCATTTTATCTTCTCTCTTTATTTTATTTTTTGATATAATGGAAATGAATTTTTGGTGAAATCCAATTTGATCCATACTCCCAACTTCGAAAAAAATTCAAAATTGGTTTTTAGGGAAACTTCCAAATCTCTCTTTTGGTCCTTGAGTTGCTCAAAGTTCCTTGGATCAAAATTCAAATAAAACAAATGGAGGAAAAATGCATAAATCATGGATGCATATGAATGATCTATTGTAAACATTCAAATTGAAAATTGAGATGTTACAAACCTACCCCCCTTAAGATGAATCTCGCCCTCGAGATTCGGGTTGGCTAGCAAAAAGTTGTGGGTGGTCCTGTCGGAGGTCTTCTTCTCGTTCCCAGGTGGCTTCTTCCTCAGTATGATGACTCCATTGAACCTTGCAAAACTTGATGACCTTGCTGCGGGTAACCTTGCTTGCAGTCTCGAGAATCTTGATGGGCTTCTCCTCATAGGTCATATCACTATCCAACTGTATGGCCTCCAGTGGCACTGTATCTCTCAAAGGAATATTGGCCATCTCTGCATGGCACTTCTTTAACTGGGAAATGTGAAACACATCATGAACTCCTGACAAGGCTAATGGTAATTCCAACTTGTAGGCAACTTCACCCATGTGTTCTAAAACTCTGTACGGCCCCAGAAACCATGGTGCTAACTTTCCTTTGACTCCAAATCGTTTAGCTCCTTGAAGTGGCAACACACGCAGATATGCTCTATCTCCGACTTCATAGGTTACCTCCTTGCGTTTAGTATCGGCATAACTCTCCTGTCTGGATTGGGCTACCTTGAGTCTGTCGCGAATGAGCTTGACTTTCTCCTCTGAATCTCTAATTAAATCTGGTCCAAATAATTTACGGTCTCCAAATTCATCCCACATCAATGGTTTCCTGCACCTCCTTCCATACAAATCTCCGAAAGGGGCCATTTTCAAACTAGCTTGATAGCTGTTGTTATATGAGAATTCTGCGTAAGGCAAATTATCATCCCAACTAGATCCATAATCTAGCGCACAAGCTCTCAACATGTCCTCCAGAATCTGATTGATTTTCTCGGTCTGCCCATCTGTCTGTGGATGAAAAGTTGTACTGAACTCCAGCCTGGTACCCAAAGTTTCATGTAACTGATGCCAAAACTTTGAGGTAAATTGTGTTCCTCTATTTGATACCATGGTCCTCAGAACTCCATGCAGACATACGATCCTGGTCATGTATATCTTGGCTAACTTAGCACTTGTATATGTGGTTTTCACGGGGATGAAGTGAGCTACCTTAGTCAAGCGATCAACCACTACCCAAATAGAATCATAACCTGATCGGGTCCTAGGTAATCCTGTAATGAAGTCCATGCCAAGCTTGTCCGACTTCCAATCTGGTATCGGCAAAGGCTGAAGTAATCCTGCTGGTTTCTGGTGCTCTTCCTTAACTCTCTGATATACGTCGCATACTGCTACATACTCGGCAATATCCTTCTTCATACCAGTCCACCAGAAACTTTCCTTCAAGTCCAAATACATCTCGGTGTTGCCCGGGTGTATTGAATAAGGCGAATCATGAGCCTCCTGAAGAATCAATTTCCTAATCTCTGGGTCATTTGGCACATAAATACGCTGCTAAAACCATAAGGTTCCATGTTCATCCTCACGAAATCCTTCTGCCTTTCCTTGGTTCATCCTTCCCTTTATCTCCGCAATACCTTTGTCTAACTTCTGGGCTTCTCGGATCTTTCCCAACAAAGTGGATTGAATTTCCATTGCAGCAACAAAACCTCGTGGTACTATCTCCAATCGAAGATCTCTAAGATCATCAATTAACTCCTGAGGTAATCCTCCTGCTATGAGGGTATTAACATAGCTCTTGCGACTCAATGCATCTGCCACAACATTGGCCTTTCTTGGGTGATAGTGCAATTTCATGTCATAATCCTTCATGAGCTCCAACCATCTTCTCTACCTGAGGTTCAACTCCTTCTGCGTGAAGATGTATTTCAAACTCTTATGATCCGTGTAAACATCGCAATGATTTCCGATAAGAAAATGTCTCCAGGTCTTGAGTGCGTGCACTACGGCTGCTAACTCCAAATCATGTGTGGCATAATTCCGCTCATGAGGTCGAAGCTGATGTGAAGCATATGAAACAACTCTTCCTTCTTGCATAAGAACACCTCCAAGTCCCTGACGAGAAGCGTCGCAATATACTTGGAAATCCTTGCGTATATTCGGAAGAATTAGCACTAGGGTTGTGACCAAAAATTTGTTTAGCTCCTGGAAACTGGCCTCACATTCGTTGGTCCAAACAAACTTAGTGTCTTTCTTCAATAACTCAGTCATGGGCTTCGCGATCTTGGAGAAATTCTCAATAAACCTCCGATAATATCCTGCGAGTCCAAGAAAACTGTGAATCTCTCCGACTGAGGTGGGTGCCTTCCATTCGGTGACGACTTCAACCTTGGAGGGGTCTACTTCTATTCCTTCTCCTGATATAACATGTCCAAGAAATCCGACTTCCTTCAACCAAAATTCGCACTTGCTGAACTTGGCGTATAACTGATGTTCCCTGAGCTTCTCAAGAACCAAGCGCAAATGTTCCTTGTGTTCTTCTTCATTCTTTGAGTAAATCAATATGTCATCAATGAATACCACAACAAACTTATCCAAGAACTCCATGAATACCTTGTTCATCATACTCATAAAATAGGCAGGGGCATTAGTCAAACCAAAAGACATGACCGTGTACTCATAAAGTCCATATCTCGTGGTAAAGACTGTCTTGGGTATATCCTGTTCTTGAATCTTCAGCTGGTGATATCCTGATCGAAGATCGATCTTTGAGAAAACTTTTGCTCCTTGTAGCTGGTCAAACAAATCATTGATCATCGGCAGAGGGTACTTGTTCTTGATTGTCACCTCATTCAACGCACAATAATCTACAACCATTCTCAAGGATCCATCCTTCTTCTCAACTAGAAGTACTGGGGCTCTCCAAGGTGATGAACTCGGTCGAATATAACCTTTCTCCAATAATTCCTTAATCTGCTTCTTAATTTCCTCCAGATCATTTGCGGGCATCCGGTACGGTCTCTTGGATATTGGTCCGGTGCCTGGTAACAATTCGATTCAAAAACTCTATGTCCCGATCCGGTGGCATGCCGGGCAATTCCTGGGGAATACATCGGGATAATCCTTCACAACTGGTACTTCCTCCTGAACAACCCTTGAAAGAGAATTCACTTGAGTCCTCCTTGGCGTATGCCTCGACACATACTTGATCCGTTTCCCCTCTTGGGTGGTGAGAAGAATCGACTTACTGGCACAATCAATATTCCCATCATACATGGATAGCCAGTCCATGCCTAGAATTACGTCCAATCCTTGTGATTCTAGGATGATGAGGTCTATGGGGAAAATGTGTCTCCCTATGGTCAATGGCAACTGAAAACATCCCCGACTAGCCATATACTCTGCTCCTGGGGAACTCACTAACATAGGTGTTTTAAGGGCTACGGTCGGCAACTTAAATTTATCCACAAACCCCCTTGATATGAATGAATGTGATGCATCAGCGTCAAAAAGAATAAGGGTTGTAAATGAATTAATCAAGAACTTACCAACAACGATGTTAGGCTGGTCATAAACTTCCTCCACATTGACATGGTTCACCTGACCTCTGGTGAAGGGATTGGGGTTCTTGCCTCCGGAGCTTCCATTACCGTTCCCGTTCTTTTCCTCGGGACACTCAGTGGCGTAGTGTCCGGTCTTCCCGCACTTGAAATAGGTGATGTGGCTCAGATCCTTCTTTGCCGGTGTAGCGGGGCTGGACTGATGCTGATTGTTGTTTCCTCCGTTCCCATTTCCATTCCTATGGCCATTATGGTTGTGTCCATTCCCTCCATGATGTGAATGTCCTCCATGGTTATGGTGAGTGTGTCCACTATACTTGCCAGATCCTAGTCCATTATTTCCCGAGTATGGGGTATAGCGGGGCTTCTATTGAACACTAGAGCTGTACTTTCCCTGTCCGTACTTCCTCTTACGATTCTCCACCTGCTGCTGCTTGCCTTCCAGAATGAGAGCCTTGTCGACCAATTCTTGATAATTGTTAAAGGTAGCCACAGTCAACTGAAGTCCCGGATCATCGTTTAGTCCCTCCGGAAATTTCTCCTGCTTAGTGGCATCATCAGCCACGTCTCCGGGAGCATACCTGGATAACTTGCTGAATTCCTCCACATAATCACCAACAGAACGATTTCCCTGGCGTAAGTTGCGGAACTCACGCTTCTTCAGACTCATAGCTCCGGCTGAAACATGTGCGGTATGGAACGCCTGCTGGAACTGATCCCAAGTCACATTGGCTATGGGGAAAGTGGTGGTGTAATTATCCCACCATGAGGTTGCTGGTCCATCCAGCTGATGTACGGCAAAGCGCACCTTCTCAGCGTCAGTGCATCCTGCGGTGGTCACTTCTCTTCCAATCTTGCGAAGCCAGTCATCTGCAACGATCGGCTCCGTGCTGCTAGAGAACACCGATGGGTTCAACCTCAGAAAACAGGTAAGGTTGTCGACTGGGGGTGGTGGCGGTGGGTTGTTGTTGTTCTGGTTCTGATTCTGGATGAGTAGCTGCATGAGGGCATTCTGGTTCTGGATCAACTGGGTAAGTTCCGGTGGGAATTCTGGGTCACGTCTTGGAGGCATCTGTTAGGTTTAGAGTGGATGAGAAATTAGAATAGAATAAGGGCCTAATGAGAGAAATCACTACCCATATGCTTATGATAGCAAGAAAATTTCAAATCAAGCAATTCACACAGATCACACCACACAAGCAAAAACCTACAGGTAAGGTCATATCCACAAGAGATATGATCTCTTCATACTACCGCAATCATTCGTTGGACTCAACTTGGTAGTGGTGGTCTGAACTAAATCTCCTCAAATCAATGTCAACTCTAGCTTCTTCTTCTTCGTCAATGATGCCTTCATAGGTCATGGTCTCATCGGGCTGAGCAACTTGGTGATGGGGTTCAACAACTATTTTATTGAAGTGGAGAAGAGATAGAAATGAATAGAGAAGAGTATAGACCAACGGATATTTAAGGAAGTCGTAAAATAAAGTTTTCTTCCTATGGCTTTCCATTTCCTAGTGGTCGCGTCCTACAGTCAGCGTGTGCTCTAATACCATCTTGTAGCGACCCGACCCAAAATGGATCGAAGTCTCTGTGCTTAAGTGCCATCTCTAGATCGGTATACTGACACACACAGTACTCGAGGAATTATAGTAGAGTTCAATCACACACTTTATTACATTGAGATCCTCAAAAGAGTATTTATTACAATAATATGGCCAAAGGCCATCTCAATAAAAATAACTGCGGAAGCATTGAAGGTAAATGAGTCCATCCAACTGCACGACAAACTCAGTGTAGAACAATGACCTATCGCACCTTTAATCTTCGTCGGAAAAGTCTGCAACATGAGACGTTGCAGCCGTGTAGGTCAGCACATGGAATGTGCTGGCAATCTCACACTGTAGAATAATAATGAAAAAAAACTATCTCTATATGCAAATTTAGCTGGTGGAGGCTCTGAGTTTAATTTTTGCATAAAGCAAATTTTACCCTACAACAAAGGAATAATTTTTTTATTACTACTAAGTTAAAATGCCATTACTGAGAAGGTTCCTCCAACTCAATCCCAAAATTCCCAAGTTATTAGTAACCCAATAATTTCATTAAATAGAGTGATGAGATCAACCAATAATTCACTTCTAGATACTCAAGTTGTCCATAACCGGGGACACGGCTAATCATGATTAGTTTGTACACTCTGCAGAGGTATGCGCACTTTTCCTCACAAGACTCAACCACCTCCATGATCGGAAGATCGAGACATAGCCTTTTCGAAGTATTTCCTCCAAACCCTGGGTAGACCGGTACACCTACTTTCCCCTACATCAGCTAGTCTACCACGGAAAGAGGTCACACAACTTACTCAACTATGCCAGATCCCATAATGGCTTGTGGCTGCACACGAAAGTTTCTAGGCATGAAATATTTTATGATCCCTTTGATCCTGGGTGGCGGACCTAGGGTACTCCGGGATTCCCCTTGGGCAAGCACTGGTTACTCCAGGTGCCCCAAACAATCCACCCAGATGTGTATTAAAGTTGCCACCTTATGTTGTCCCAAAATTATTATCTCTCAAAACTTGCATGGATCACACATACCAATCCCCATCTACGAGCATGGCTAAGCAATATATGACATAACGAATATTCTCGGGGTGATCAAAGTCATAGGTTCCTACCACATGAACTACAAAGCATAACCACATGTTCCCAATCCTACTCATGCAATCTTTGAGGGTGAAACTAATGCATAGTAAAAACTGGGTATTGAAAAAATATGATCAAAGTGTGAACTTTCCTTGCTGACGATCATTGAACTCTAAGGATTTGTGGTAGCAAGCTTCACACTCCGGATGATCTAACGTAAGCAAGCAATAACATATATAAGCATACAAGCAAAAATCCAAAAATAAAACAAATGAAAGACTTCGAAAAACACCAAAACAACCAAATAAAGTTTCTGTACATAACATAATTTTTACAGTAGCAAAAATATGTATGTTTGGGTCTAACAGAAAGTACACGTTACGAGCTTCGACTTGCAAAAAGAATCACCTAAAACGGAGTTACGAAACTCAAGTTATGGCCTAACGAAGTTTGAATTCAAATCTGTTTGAATTCTAATTTTAAAAATTTCAAAAATATTTTTCGTTTGGTTCTCTGGATAGATGGGATTTCTATGAACTAGTAGGAAAAAGGATCAACTAAATCAGATATATAGACTAAAAGATATACAAGAAAGAAGATTTGGTAAAGAATCTGAATTTGGAAAAATTCCTGAAAAAGAAAACAAATTCGGCCAGAGACAAGTGGCGCTCTATGATTCACTGGCTGGGTGCTCACCAGACTTGTCGCCGGAGACGAGGAAGAATGTGGCTCCAGTGTGCTTCGTCGAAGGACGCGTGCGGAACGATGTAGAGGAGGATGAGGTCAACCACTTGAACAAGTTGTGGTGGTAGATTGCTTCCTGTATGCACGGTGAGAGGTCGCCGGAATTCACGAACTCCGGCGAGCAATTGGCGAGGTTAGGGAGGGGCAAAAACTCCAGAGGGAGAGGGCTTCGGATGAGGGTTGAGAGGGCTCCTAATGGTGCTTTATATAGGGCAGGGGAGGTCCAGAGTTGGGTGGGGCGAGATGTGTTAATGGCTGCAGTTTCAAGTGCTCATGATGGCCATTATGGTTGTCTTTGAGGCGCACCAGGGGATGGGAGGGATCGAGGGAGGCGAGGGGGTTCCGTTCAGAGGCTTTTTGGAGCGGGGGAGAGGAAGATGAGGTGAGGAAGAGGTAGAGGCGCCATGGATGAACGTTCTGTCAGTGTTCACGTACAGAGAGGAGGAAGAAGGAGATAGCGAGAGGCCTGGGCCTGCTGGGCTGCGTTTTTTTAAATGTTATTTTTACAGAAGCAATGAAACACCGAAACTACAAATAAATATAAGTCTAGAAATGCCAGAAAAATTCACATAATTATATGGTCTTATATATGACCTAGTGAACTTTTATCTGGCCTAAAATGCAAGTTTCAAAAATAAACTTTTTGCTATGCTAATAAAATAACTTGTAAATAAAACTCAAAAAAAATATTTTGGTTCCAAATTCAATTTCCAATAATTTCTTTTCTGATTTGGAAGAAGTCATTTTATCTTCTCTCTTTATCTTATTTTTTGATATAATGGAAATGAATTTTTGGTGAAATCCAATTTGATCCATACTCCCAACTTTGAAAAAAAATTCAAAATTGGTTTTTAGGGAAACTTCCAGCTCTCTCTTTTGGTCCTTGAGTTGCTCAAAGTTCCTTGGATCAAAATTCAAATAAAACAAATAGAGGAAAAAATGCATAAATCATGGATGCATATGAATGATCTATTGTAAACATCCAAATTGAAAATTGAGATGTTACACTTTTCTTTTCTTTGTGGGTCGATAGGAGAAGACCATGATTAAATTGTTGAAGTGGATCTTATATGCATAATTGTTGATCTGACAAAAGAGCCCATATTGCCTTGTCTTCTCCTATTTATTGAATGCTTGCAGATTCCAGCTTAGTCCAATGCAGGTGCACTATTATTATTATTCACACTATTTGGTCATGCAAGTGAAAGGCAATTATGACGATATATGATGGACTGACTGAGATGAGAAAAGATGGTATCAACTCGACCTCTTTTGTTTTTGTAAATATGATTAGTTCATGGTTCCTGATTCAGCCTATTATGAATAAATGTGTTTGCAATGACAACTAGAGATCATAGTCTCTTGTGCCATGCTTGATTAGCTAGGAGCTTATAATGGTTTACCTTGCATGCCAACATGCTATTAAAATGGTTGTGATGTGGTATGATAGGGTGGTATCCTCCTCTGAATGATTTAAGTGACTTGACTTGGCGCATGTTCACGCATGTAGTTGAAACAAAATCAACATAGCCTTCACGATATTTATGTTCATGGTGGATTATATCCTCCTCATGCTTGCATTCAGTGTTGATTAATTTTAATGCATGTTCATGACTGTTGTCGCTCTCTAGCTAGTCGCTTCCCAGTCTTTTGCTAGCCTTTACCTGTACTAAGCGGGAATATTGCTTGCGCATCCAATCCCTTAAACCCCAAATTTATTCCATATGAGTCCACCATACCTACCTATATACGGTATCTACCTGCCATTCCAAGTAAATTTGTATGTACCAAACTCTAAACCTTCAAATAAATATCCAGTTTTGTATGCTCGAATAGCTCATGTATCAACTAGGGTTGTCCGTATCTTCCATGTTAGGCGGGTTATTCTCAAGAGGAGTGGACTCCGCTCCTCACTCACGAGAAAAATGGCTGGTCATCGGGTTGCCCAGTCCCATGCTTTATGCAAACTAAATCAAAATAATTGCAAACAAAACTCCCCCTGGGACTTTGTTAGTTGGAGGCACTCGTTGTTTCGAGCAAGCCATGGATTGATGCTCGTTGGTGGAAGGGGGAGTATAAACTTTACCATTCTGTTTGGGAACCGCCTATAATGTGTGTAGCATGGAAGATATCGCCATCTCTTGGTTGTTATGTTGACAATGAAAGTATACCGCTCAAAATATTATTCATCTCTATTTCAAAACCGAGCTCTGGCACCTCTACAAATCCCTGCTTCCATCTGCGAAGGGCCTATCTATTTACTTTTATGTTGAGTCATCATCCTCTTATTAAAAAGCACCAGTTGGAGAGCACTGCTGTCGTTTGCATTCATTACTGTTAGTTTACATTGAGTATGACTTGACTGGATCTCTTTTACCATGAATTACAATGTCTAGTCAGTCCTTGATCTTTAAAGGTGCTCCGCATTTTGTTTTGCGGTCTCAGAAAGGGCTAGTGAGATACCATCTTGTTATATCATATTATGATTGTTTTGAGGAAGTGTTGTCATCCGAGATTTATTATTATTGCTCGCTAGTTGATTATGCCAATGATATGAGTAAGCTTGAGACCTAAGCATTATTGTGAATGTGGTTAGTCATAATCTTTGCTGAAAACTTGAATGATGGCTTTACATATTTACAACAACAAGAGTAAACAGAGTTTGTAAAAGTTTTTCTTTATCACTTTCAGTTTATCAACTGAATTGCTTGAGGACAAGCAAAGGTTTAAGCTTGGGGGAGTTGATACGTCTCCGTCGTATCTACTTTTCCAAACACTTTTGCCCTTGTTTTGGACTCTAACTTGCATGATTTGAAAGGAACTAACCCAGACTGACGTTGTTTTCAACAGAATTGCCATGGTGTTATTTATGTGTAGAAACAAAAGTTCTCGGACTGACCTGAAACTTCACGGAACATCTTTTCGGAAATAATAAAAAATCCTTGCAAAAGATGAAGACCAGGGGGCCCACCACCTGTCCACGAGGGTGGGGGGCGCGCCTGCCCCCCAACCTCGTGGGCCCCCTCGAGCTCCTCCCACCTCAAGTCGAACTCTATATATTTGCTTTCGGGGAGAAAAAAATCAGGGAGAAGTATTCATCGCGTTTTATGATATGAAGCCGCCGCTAAGCCCTAAAACCTCTCGGGAGGGCTGATCTAGAGTCCGTTCGGGGCTCCGGAGAGGGGAATCCATCGCCATCGTCATCATCAACCATCCTCCATCACCAATTTCATGATGCTCACCACCGTGCATGAGTAATTCCATCATAGGCTTGCTGGACGGTGATGGGTTGGATGAGATTTATCATGTATTTGAGTTAGTTTGATCCCTAGTATCCACTATGTTCTGAGATTGATGTTGCTATGACTTTGCTATGCTTAATGCTTGTCACTAGGGCCCGAGTGCCATGATTTCAGATCTGAACCTATTATGTTTTCATCAATATATGAGAGTTCTTGATCCTATCTTGCAAGTCTATAGTCACCTATTATGTGTTATGATCCGTTAACCCCGAAGTGACAATAATCGGGATACTTACCGGTGATGACCGTAGTTTGAGGAGTTCATGTATTCACTATGTGTTAATGCTTTGTTCCGGTACTCTATTAAAAGGGTGCCTTAATATCCCTTAGTTTCCATAAGGACCCCGCTGCCACGGGAGGGTAGGACAAAAGATGTCATGCAAGTTCTTTTCCATAAGCACGTATGCCTATATTCGGAATACATGCCTACATTACATTGATGAATTGGAGCTAGTTCTATGTCACCCTATGTTATGATTGTTACATGATGAACCGCATCTGGCATAATTCTTCATCACTGATCCATTGCCTACGAGCTTTCCATATATCGTTCTTCGCTTATTTACTTTTCCGTTTCTATTGCGATCATCACTACAAAATACCAAAAACATTACTTTTACTATCATTACCTTTTGCTACCGTTACCACTACTATCATATTACTTTGCTACTAAATACTTTGCTGCAGATATTAAGTTTCCAGGTGTGGTTGAATTGACAACTCAGCTGCTAATACTTGAGAATATTCTTTGGATCCCCTTGTGTCAAATCAATAAATTTGGGTTGAATACTCTACCCTCGAAAACTGTTGCGATCCCCTGTACTTGTGGGTTATCAGGTATCTCTGGGCCCTCTTAGCAATGCACATCACTATAAGCCTTGCAAGCAATGTGACTAATGAGTTAGTTACGGGATATTGCATTACGGGACGAGTAAAGAGACTTGCCAGTAACGAGATTGAACTAGGTATTGAGATACCGACGATCGAATCTCGGGCAAGTAACATACCAATGAGAAAGGCAACAATGTATACTGTTATGCGGTTTTGACCGATAAAGATCTTCGTAGAATATGTAGGAGCCAATATGAGCATCCAGGTTCTGCTATTGGTTATTGACCAAAGATGAGTCTCGGTCATGTCTACATAGTTATCGAACCCGTAGGGTCCGCACGCTTAACGTTTGATGACAATCGGTATTATGAGTGTATTTGTTTTGATGTATCGAACATAGTTTGGAGTCTCGGATGTGATCACGGACATGAAGAGGAGTCTCGAAATGGTCGACACATAAAGATCGATATATTGGAAGGCTATGTTTGGACATCGGAATGGTTCCGGATGAGTTTGGGCATTTACCGGAGTACCAGGGGGTTACCGGAACCCCCCGGGCAGTCAATTGGCCTTATTGGGCCTTAGTGGGAGAGAGGAGGAGGCGGCCAAGGTGGGGGCGTGATACGTCCATTTTGCATCATGCTTTTATATCGATATTAATTGGATTATGGGCTGTTATTACACATTATGTCACAATACTTATGCCTATTCTCTCTTATTTACAAGGTTTGCACGAAGAGGGAGAATGTCAGCAGCTGGAATTCTGGGCTGGAAAAGGAGAAAATATTAGAGACCTATACTGCACAACTCCAAAAGTCCTGAAACTCCACGGAAGTTAGTTTTGGAATATATAAAACATATTGGGCGAAGAAAGCACCAGAGGGGGCCACCTACCATCCACGAGGGTGGGGGCGCGCCCTACCCCCCTTGGCGTGCCCCCTGTCTCGTGGGCCCCATGGCAGGCCTCCGGTGCCCATCTTTTTCTATATGAAGTCTTTTGCCCTGGAAAAAATAAGGAGGAAGCTTTCGGGATGAAGCGCCGCCGTCTCGAGCCGGAACCTTGGAGGAATCAATCTAGGGCTCTGGCAGAGCTGTTCTGCCGGGGAAACATCCCTCCGGGAGGGGGAAATCGTCACGATCATTGTCGGTGTCAAAACCGGCAGATCTCGAGTAGGGGGTCCCGAACTGTGCTTATAAGGCGGATGGTAACAGGAGGCAGGGGACATGATGTTTTACCCAGGTTCAGGCCCTCTTGATGGAGGTAAAACCCTACGTCCTGCTTGATTTATTCTTGATGATACGAGTGTTACAAGAGTTGATCTACCACGAGATCGAAGAGGCTAAACCCTAGAAGCCAGCCTATGGTATGATTGTATGTTGTCCTACGGACCAAAACCCTCCGATTTATATAGACACCGGATGGGGCTAGGGTTACACAAGGTCGGTTACAAAGGAGGAGATACACATATCTGTATTGCCTAGCTTGCCTTCCACGCCAAGTAGAGTCTCATCTGGACACGAGACGAAGTCTTCAATCTTGTATCTTCATAGTCTAACAGTCCGGCCAAAGGATATAGTCCGGCTGTCCGGAGACCCCCTAATCTAGGACTCCCTCAGTAGCCCCTGAACCAGGCCTCAATGACGATGAGTCCGACACGCAGTATTGTCTTCGGCATGCAAGGCAGGTTCCTCCTCCAAATACATCATGGAGGAATTTGAATACAAGGATAGTGTCCGACTCTGCAAAATAAGTTCCACATACCACCGTAGAGAGAATAATATTTCCACAAATCTAATTTGCTGACTTGTTTTGGCAACACGACATTATGTCATGGCCCGATGCTTATTCAAACCGTTTCCTTCAGCTAGCCCCGCACATAACGCGAGGCAGTTTTTCGACACGTCTCGTCGAGAGATCGTGTCCCCCTTATTACGAGATTCTTATCAATACGGGCGTGGGTAACCCAACCGCGCCATCGATTACGGTGCTGGGGGGATGAGCGAGTTTTACCAGGCTAGTGGGGACGCGCAGTTTCGTCCGCCCATATAAAGGGATAAGGATTTACCTTTTCATCCACGCCTTCTTCCTCCTTTGCTCATCCATTTTCGCACACTCGAGCTCCAGCGCCCAAGTCCGGACTTCCCACCTCAACCCTCTCCAACCATGTCCGGAGCGAGAGGCAGGTGGATGGTCTCCTCCGTCACGGAGGGACACATCAAGAAGCTGAGGAGAGCCGGATACCTGCCCGACGACATCGTGCACCGGCTCCCAGATGAGGGGCAGCTCATCCCCACCCCCAGGCCCCATGAGAGGGTAGTGTTCCTTACCCATTTCCTCCATGGACTGGGATTCCCTCTCCACCCATTCGTCCTGGGGCTAATGTTCTACTATGGCCCGGATTTCCACGATCTGGCCCCGAACTTCATCCTCAATATCTCGGCGTTTATCGTCGTGTGTGAGGCCTTCCTCCGCATCCAGCCCCACTTCGGCTTATGGCTGAAGACCTTCAATGTCAAGCCGAAGGGAGTGAGCGGCCGCTAGGCGGAGTGCGGAGGCGCCATGCTGGGCAAGATGCCCAATGTCACATGGCTCGAGGGCTCCTTCGTGGAGACCATAAAGGGGTGGCAATCGGGGTGGTTCTATATCACTGAGCTGCGTGACCCCGAATGGGCAGTGGCCCCTGAGTTCTGATCCGGCATCCCCACGCGGCTCACCTCCTGGCAAGAGAAGGGCCTGTCCTGGGGTAGTTTGGCAGAGCTGACCGGACTCCAAACATGTATCCA
This sequence comes from Triticum aestivum, assembly GCF_018294505.1. Taxonomy (NCBI): domain Eukaryota; kingdom Viridiplantae; phylum Streptophyta; class Magnoliopsida; order Poales; family Poaceae; genus Triticum; species Triticum aestivum. The sequence goes on along the minus strand of NC_057794.1, from coordinate 425,698,954 downwards.
AAACATGGTGAGCAAGAAGCTCAAACTCGTCAACGTAGTCCAGGTCATGCTCATCCGCCGGATCCTCCCGTGTCAATGACAGGCTTTCAACTTGTGGGAGTTCTACCCGGCCCAGCACCAAACTCTGAACAGGCTCTTCGACACAACACACAAGGATGCCTGGAAGGTGCTATTCAAGGGCGCCGAGGTCCCTCCCTCCCTCACCGAGGACCGCGGGCTAAGCGCGAAGCATCGAGCGCATTCGGTGAGTTCTATACATCCGGTAGGATATTTTATTTCCCCTAGCTTAAATACATTCAGGGTCTGATCTCCATGCCTTTGACAGGACTGGGTGGAGAAGTCGGGGCAGATTAAATGTCCGGCCCCTCTGCCCGAAGACACTGCGGACGCTCTCCTTACGGAGATGCTGACTCCGGCTCCTTATAAGGTGCCGGAGAAGACCAAGAAGGCCAAGGGAACCCGAAAGAGTTCCCGACGCTAGACGTCATTGGACTCATCGTCCGATAACTCTGCGGCACACCCCTCTCCCGAAGACGAGGAGGAAGAAGATGCTCCCCCTTCAGTTGGGGGAGACAAGAAAAGGAAGGCCGCCCCAACTAGGGTGGCTGAAGGGTCCAAGAAGGGAAGGACTCTCCTTCCGGACAGTTCCACCACCAGCGCCGAAGGCGAAGAAGAGTGGCTGCTCAGGGCCAAGTCCCTGGTGAAGTCGTAAGTATTCGGATACCAGAGTAACTCATAGCATTCCTTTGTCGCACTGCTTCCCCTAACACCGAATATGATTATGCAGGCCGCCACGAGCCCGTATCGATGTATCGTCGGACGGCTCCCTGGGCTCGTCGGATATGGATAGCGATCCACTTCCGACCGCCACCTCCTCTGCCCTGCGAACAATGCCGAGATATTGTCTCAAGAGGCACCGGGTCGAGGGTAGACAGTCCCGGAGGTGCCTCAAGGCGACCTTCTGGACTCCAAGAGCAGAGGGAACAAGGCCCCTGAGGGCTCCGAGTTCGGCCCTCAGCCGAACACTGCGTCGGAACCTCCAGTGGTTCCGGACTCGGGCACGCGGCCTCCTTCCAAGAGGGGCAAGACGCCTGTGCCGGTGACCTCTGTCCATCCAGAGGCGCCGGACAATCTGCTGCGAGTGCTTCATAGCGCTTCCATCGACGAGGAGCACCATACTATTATGAGTGCGGTGGTCCAGAAGGTTCAGTCCGCCAAGAGCGGACTGACTGAAGCCTGTGCCAGCCTTCTAACAGGCTTTGAGGTAAGTGTTTAAAATATAGGAAAAATATTACCGCATAGATAGTAGCCCGTGATGCTCTGTTCGGTGTTCACAAAGAAAAGCCAAACAGAGGATCAAATAATATCGCAGGAGTCTAATATAAGTATGTCAATATGTGTATGCAGGCTTCGCTGCTGGCATCTGCCGCACTGACTGCGGAGTTCGCTGCACTGAAGCAGGACCTTAAAGGGTCCAAGTACGAGCTCGGCCTTGCCAAGAGGCAGCTCGAGGAGAAAAAAGGTAAGTAGTACCCAGTCTATGGATATGTATAAAAAGAATGCGATTGCAAAATGATAGGATCATCATGAATTTGCCAGGGGCCACGACCGAAGTGGCGACCCTAAAGCAAGCGCTGTCCGAGGCCGAAGATAAAGCGGCCAACTAGCGCACCGAGCCAGAAAGGCAAGAGGCTCGGGTGGGCGAGGTGCAGCAAGAGCTCTATGCTCTCGTGACGAAGCATGAGGCATTGGAGCTTGACTCGAAGACGCGAGAGTCTGAGCTTACCGCGGCCCTCGAGAGTGCAAAGAGTGCCAAGGCCGAAGCCCAAAAGGCCCTCCAGGAGATTGACGCGATGAAGAAAATAGCGGCGGGTAAGGCATTCTATATGCAAAGCAAGCATGTGAAAGTAAATTACCTATTACTTACCTGAATCCGGAGCTCTCCAGGAGCATTCACAAATTTGCCCCGCAGCGTGTCGGAGGCCGCACAGTTTTACCAGGCTGAGGAGGGAAGCTCAACGGACAAGCTGTTCTGGTCTCAATATACTAGGACCGAACACCCGATGCCTCTGAGCGACCAGCTAAAACAGCTGGTCGAGCTACACAAGGCGGCCGAACAGGCCATGAAGGGCTTTATAATCTGGCTGTGGCCTAGCGACGCCCTTCCGAACAGCTACTTCGGCCTGGTGAGGCGTATTGTGGATGCCTTCCCGCGGCTAGAAGTCGTCAAGCGGTCCATCTGCATCGAAGGTGCATGCCGGGCTTTCGCCCGTGTGAAGGTGCAATGGGCCAAGCTATATGCCGTGAAGCTGATCAAGGAAGGACCGCCGCAGGGCAAGGAGCATCGCACCCCCGAAATTTATTATGAGGGTGTCCTGAAGGGTGCCCGTCTTGTAGTGGACGAATGTTCAAAGGATGTAATATTTGAGTAAACTTGCTCGTGTGATCCTGTATGATGAAAACTTGTTTCATATGCGCTATGCAACGCTTGTTTGAATTTAAAATATTACCTTCTATTTGGCTGTTTATCCAATCTGAGAGATGGCTAGTCCTCGGCTTCTGCCCCATGCCACGAGTGCTGGGGTGTTCGGGATAAACCTGAGCACTCTTGTTCCCATTTTTGGGTCCTTCGAGGGAGGTGCTCAGCACAACGAACAAGGCAACCGGACTAATAATGCTTTATCACTCTCACTTAGCCATAGAATTCTATAATTTTAAATTTTGGCGAAGCCCCTGGTATTCGGAAGACCGAATTCGGGGCGTGATACACGCCTTTAAGCCGGACAGGACCGGCTCCTCGCTCTAAGCGGCATAAGTCTTTAGGGACTCGAAACCTCGCCGAACAGCGACCAGTCTCTCGCCTTATCACGACAGTTAGTTTTAGCTTTCTCTATTGAGGTGCTTAGCCCAGAAGAACTGGGGCACAATCGCAGTAGTTCTCCTAGTGCTAGCTTAGCCGATAGAGCGGAATGTAAGGTACCAAAACATAGGAGCCGGGCAAACCCAATATTTGACCAAATACATGATTCGGAGCTGATGCATATAATGCTATAAGTTCGGGGTGCCGCACTTGTGAAAGTGTTCGGACTTCTCACACCATATTGTGGGGTACTTAAGCCCCTGGTGTATTGGCCGTACCAAAGTGTACGGTTGCAAGGCGTCATTAATGAACACATATATATATAAGAAGAATGCAATAATAGTCTTAATGCTATGCATTGTTTATTCAAAAAGGTGCGTTAAAGCAGAATGATACAGATAGTGCGATAAGCAAAAAGGTGGACTATGTCCCTTCCAAGGGCAAGCTGAGGAATAGTATTAAAGCAAATATTTCACTCGTTATCGTAATCCACCTGGTAGTTCTGTGGTGTGACGTAGCTTTCTGCCTCCTTGGTTGCTACATCTTGTGTTCGGCAATCATGCTGCCGCACAGGGTTTCCTGAGATTAAAGTCCTGAAAGAGAAAAATAACAAAGCGGGAAGCCCCTAGTGCGGTTTAAGCCACGTCTTGGGGCGTGCCGTAGTCGTGCCCCCCTCCCCACCTGTGCCCATGGTATTTTTAATGCGTAATTATGTACGCATGGCACGGATTTCGCCGTTTGGCTGGGACTGGGGCAGGGGCCGCATTGCTATGCGAGCTCAGATCGTGCTAGGCGGTCTAGTTGCCGATTACTCCGGGCGCGCTTGAAGATGTCTGGGTCTTGAAACACCGAACTGGTGGATTGCCTTGAGAGGCTGCTTTGCGCTTCTGCTGCGAGGGCCGCAGTGTGCTCCTCCGTGCGAAGAGAGCGTTCTGTGTTTCCATTAACTGTGATGACCCCCCGAGGTCCTGGCATCTTGAGCTTGAGGTATGCATAATGCGGTACCGCATTGAATCTCACAAATGCGGTTCGCCCGAGCAGTGCATGCTAGCCACTGCGGAACGGGACTATATCGAAGATTAATTCTTCGCTTCGGAAGTTATCCGGGGATCCGAAGACCACTTCCAGTGTGATTGAGCCTGTGCAATGGGCCTCTACACCTGGAATGACGCCTTTAAAGGTCATTGTGGGAGTCCTGGATTAGGGGGTCTCCGGACAGCCGGACTATCTCCATTGGCCGGACTGTTTGATTATGAAGATACAAGATTGAAGACTTCGTCTCGTGTCCGGATGGGACTTTGCTTGGCGTGGAAGGCAAGCTAGGCAATACGGATATGTGTATCTCCTCCTTTGTAACCAACCTTGTGTAACCCTAACCTCTCCGGTGTCTATATAAACCGGAGGATTTTAGTCTGTAAGACAACATACAATCATACCATAGGCTAGCTTCTAGGGTTTAGCCTCTCCGATCTCGTGGTAGATCTACTCTTGTACTACCCATATCATCAATATTAATCAAGCAGGACATAGGGTTTTACCTCCATCAAGAGGGCCCGAACCTGGGTAAAACATTGTGTCCCCTGCCTCCTGTTACCATCCGCCTTAGACGCACAGTTCGGGACCCCCTACCCGAGATCCGTAGGTTTTGACACCGACTTTGGTGCTTTCATTGAGAGTTCCTCTGTGTCGTCGCCGTTAGGCTTGATGGCTCCTACTATCATCGATAGCGATAAAGTCCAGGGTGAGACTTTTCTCCCCGGACAGATCTTCGTATTCGGCGGCTTTGCACTGCGGCCAATTCGCTTTGCCATCTGGAGCAGATTGAAAGTGACGCCCCTGGCCACCAGGTCAGGTTCGGAAGCTTAAACTACACGGCCGATATCCATGGAGACTTGATCTTCGACGGATTCGAGCCTCTGCCTTGTGCGTCACGCGGTCACGATGAGTACGATTTAGCTCTACCATCGGACAGTGTTCAGGAGATCGCACAGGCAGCCGCTCCGACCCTCAATTCGGAGCCAGTTGCGCCGTCCATGGACGGGTGGATAGACCCCGCTACGGCGGCCTTACCTTCAGCGGCAATTGATCCAAACATCGACCTTACCTTGCACGAGAGCCGATTTGTTAAACTACTGGATCCTTCTCCAGCCACGGACTCCGAACCGCCTATGCCCGTTGCTATCGAATCCGATTGGGCGCCGATCATGGAGTTTACCTCCGCGGATATTTTTCAGCACTCTCCCTTTGGCGACATACTGAACTCATTAAGGTCTCTCTCCTTGTCAGGAGGATCCTGGCTGAACTATGTCCGGCAGGACTGGGATGCGGACGACGAAGAAATTCGCGGCCCACCCACCACCCACTTAGTAGCCACTATCGATGACTTAACTGACATGCTCGACTTCGACTCCGAAGACATCGACGGTATGGACGACGATGCGGGAGACAAAGAGGAACCACTGCCCACAGGGCACTGGATAGCCACCTCATCATATGATATATACATGGTGGACACACCCAAAGAAGGCAATGGCAACGAGATAGCGGAGGATGACCCCTCCAAGAAGCAACAACAATCCCCTCCAGGAAGATTTAGAGCAGGAGGATGGAGGAGCCAGCCCTCCTAAGAAAGCGGCAGATGGAGAGGCGGAGGATGATAATTACATGCCCCCCTCCGAAGACGAGGCAAGACTCGGTGACGACGAATTTGCCATGCCAGAGGATCCCGCCGAACAAGAGCGCTTCAAACGCCGGCTTATAGCCACGGCAAATAGCCTTAAGAAAAAGCAGCAACAGCTTCAAGCTGATCAAGATCTGCTAGCTAACAGATGGACCGAAGTCCTCGCGGCCGAGGAATATAAATTCGAGCGCCCCTCCAAGGGTTACCCAAAATGCAGGTTGCTACCCCGACTAGAGGAAGAAGCATATGATGCGGCTGATCAGCCACCTCGTGGCCGCGATAGAGAGGCATTCCAGCCAAAAACTCAGCCTGCACCCCGACGCCATTCAAATAAAAAGGCATGGGGAGATACGCCTGACCTGCGAGATATATTGGAGGACAAAGCAAAGCATGCAAGATCGATCTACGGATCACGAGGGCGCGCCACTATGCGAGACAATAAACGTCACGCCGGATACAGTAAAAGTAAATCCGGCCGGGCCAAACACAGCGGGCAAGACCCATTCGAGCTGCGTCGTGATATAGCCCAATACAGAGGCGCCACACACCCTTTATGCTTCACAGACGAAGTAATGGATCATCAAACCCCAGAAGGTTTCAAACCTGTAAATATTGAATCATACGATGGCACAACAGATCCCACGGTATGGATCAAGGATTTCCTCCTCCACATCCACATGGCCCGCGGTGATGACTTACACGCCATCAAATACCTCCCACTAAAGCTCAAGGGACCAGCGCGGCATTGGCTTAACAGCCTTCCAGCAGAGTCCATTAGCTGTTGGGAAGATCTGGAAGCCACATTCCTCGACAACTTTCAGGGCACTTATGTGCGGCCACCGGATGCCGATGACTTAAGCCACATAATTCGGCAGCCAGAAGAATCGGCCAGGAAATTCTGGACTCGGTTCCTAACAAAGAAAAATCAAATCATCAATTGTCCGGATGCAGAGGCCCTAGCGGCTTTCAAACACAACATCCACGATGAATGGCTAGCCCGGCACCTTTGTCAGGAAAATCCGAAATCTATGGCAGCCCTCACGACACTCATGACCCGCTTTTGTGCGGGAGAAGACAACTGGCTGGCTCGTAGTAATAACATATCAAAGAATCATGGTACTTCAGATACCAAGGACGGCAATAGCAGGTCACGTCGCAACAAACATAAGCGCCGCATTAACAACGATAATACCGAGGATACGGCAGTCAATGCTGGATTCAAAGGCTCTAAACCCGGTCAGTGGAAAAAGCCATTCAAAGAAAGTACGCCTGGTCTGTCCATCTTGGACCGTATACTCGATCGATCGTATAAAATACACGGCACCCCAGACAAGCCAGCAAATCACACCAACAGGGATTGTTGGGTGTTCAAGCAGGCCGGCAAGTTAACTGCCAAAAACAAGGACAAGGGGCCGCATAGCGATGACGAGGAGGAGCCCCGGTAGCCACACACCGGAGGACAGAAGAGGTTTCCCCCACAAGTGCGGATGGTGAACATGATATACGCAACCCACATCCCCAAGAGGGAGCGGAAGCGTGCGCTTAGGGACGTATATGCGTTGGAGCCAGTCGCCCCAAAGTTCAACCCATGGTCCTCCTATCCGATCACTTTCGATCGCAGGGACCATCCCACTAGTATCCATCATGGCGGATTCGCCGCACTGGTTCTGGACCCAATCATTGACGGATTTCACCTCACTCGAGTCCTTATGGATGGCGGCAGCAGCCTGAACCTGCTTTATCAGGACACAGTGCGCAAAATGGATATAGACCCCTCAAGGATCAAACCCACAAAAATGACCTTTAAAGGCGTCATTCCAGGCGTAGAGGCCCATTGCACAGGCTCAATTACACTGGAAGTGGTCTTCGGATCCCCGGATAACTTCCGAAGGGAAGAGTTAATCTTCGATATAGTCCCGTTTCGCAGTGGTTATCATGCACTGCTCGGGCGAACCGCATTTGCGAGATTCAATGCGGTACCGCATTATGCATACCTCAAGCTCAAGATGCCAGGACCTCGGGGGTTATTACAGTCAATGGAAACACAGAGCACTCTCTCCGAACGGAGGAGCAAAACGCGGCCCTCGCAGCAGAAGCACAAAGCAGCCTCTCAAGGTAATCCACCAGTTCGGCGTTTCAAGACCCGGACACCTTCAAGCGCTCAGAGCAATCGGCAACTAGACCACTTGGCGCGATCTGAGCTCGCGTAGCAATGCGGCCCCCACCCCAGTCCCAGCCAAACAGCGAAACTCATGCCACGTGTACATAATTACGCATTAAAAATACCTTGGGCACAGGTGGGGAGGGGGCACAACTGCGGCACGCCCCAAGACGCGGCTTAAACTGCACTAGGGGCTTCCCGTTTGGTTATTTTTCTCTTTTTCAGGACCTTAATCTCTGGAAACCCCGTCCGGCAGCAATATTGCCGAACACATGATGCAGCAACCAAGGAGGCATACAACCACGTCACACCACGGAATTCCCAGGTGGATTACAATAACGAGCGAAATATTTGATTTAATACTATTCCTCAGCTTGCCCTTGGGAGGGACATAGTCCTACTCTTTGCTTATTGCACTATTTGTATCATTCTGCTTTAACACACCTTTTCGAATAAACAATGCATAACATCACGACTATTATTGCATTCTTGTTATATATACATGTGTTCATTAATGACGCCTTGCAACCGTACACTTTGGTACGGCCAATACACTAGGGGCTTACGTACCCCACAATATGGTCTGAAAAGTCTGAACACTTCCACAAGTGCGGCACCCCGAACTTATAGCACTATATGCATCAGCTCCGAATCATGGCTTTGGTCAAATGTTGGGTTTGCCCGGCTCCTATGTTTTGGTACCTTACGTTCCGCTCTATCGGCTAAGGTAGCGCTAGGAGAACTACTGCGATTGTGCCCTGGTTTTGCTGGGCTTAGCACCTCAGTAGAGAAAGCTAAAATTGACTGTCATGATAAGGCGAGAGACTGGTCGCTGTTCGGTGAGGTTTTTGAGTCCCTAAAGACTTATGCCGCTTAGAGCGAGGGGCCAGCCCTGTCCGGCTTAAAGGCGTGTATCGCGCCCCGAATTCGGCCTTCCGAATATCAGGGGCTTCGCCGAAATTTAAAATTATAGAATTCTATGGCTAAGTGAGAGTGATAAAGCATTATTAGTCTGGTTGCCTTGTTCGTTGTGCTGAGCACCTCCCTCGAAGGACCCAAACATGGGAACAAGAGTGCTCAGGTTTATCCCGAACACCCCAACACTCGTGGCATGGGGCATAAGCCGAGGACTAGCCATCTCTCAGATTGGATAAACAGCCAAACAGAAGGTAATATTTTAAATTCACACAAGCGTTGCATAGCGCATATGAAACAAGTTTTCATCATACAGGATCACACGAGCAAGTTTACTCAAATATTACATCCTTAGAACATTCGTCCGCTACAAGACGGGCACCCTTCAGGACACCCTCATAATAAATTTCGGGGGTGCGATGCTCCTTGCCCTGCGGCGGCCCTTCCTTGATAAGCTGCACGGCGTCTAGCTTGGCCCACTGCACCTTCACACGGGCGAAAGCCCGGCGTGCACCTTCGATGCAGACGGACCGCTTGACGACCTCCAGCCATGGGCAGGCATCCACAAGCCGCCTCACCAGGCCGAAGTAGCTGTTCGAAAGGGTGTCGCCAGGCCACAGCCGGACTATAAGGCCCTTCATGGCCTGTTCGGCCGCCTTGTGCAGCTCTACCAACTGCTTCAGTTGGTCGCAGTATCTCCTAGAGGGTGTTCGGTCCCAGTATACTGAGACCAGAACAGCTTCTCCGTTGAGCTTCCCTCCTCGGCCTGGTAAAACTATGCGGCATCCGACACGCCGCAGGGCAAATCTACGAATGCTCCTGGATAGCTCCGAATTCGGGTAAGTAATCGGTAATTTACTTTTACATGCTTGCTCTGCATATAGAATGCCTTACCCGCCACTATCTTCTTCATTGCGTCGATCTCCTAGAGGGCCTTTTGGGCTTCGGCCTTGGCACTTTTTGCGCTCTCGAGGGTCGCGGCAAGCTCAGACTCTCGTGTCTTCAAGTCAAGATCCAACGCCTCGTGCTTCGTCACGAGAGCCTGGAGCTCTTGCTGCACCTCGCCCACCCGAGCCTCTTGCTTTTCTCGCTCGGTGCGCTCCTTGGCCGCTTTATCTTCAGCCTCGGACAGTGCTTGCTTTAGGGTCGCCACTTCGGTCGTGGCCCTTGGCAAATTCATGATGATCTTGTCATTTTGCAATCGCACTCTTTTTATACATATCCACAGACTAGGTAGTACTTACCATTGTTCTCCTCGAGCTGCCTCTTGGCAAGGCCGAGCTCGTCTTGGGACCCTTTAAGGTCCTGCTTCAGTATGGCGACCTCCGCAGTAAGTGAGGCGGACGCCAGTAGCGAAGCCTGTATACGCATATTGACATACTCATATTAGACTCCTGCAATATTGTTTGATCCTCTGTTCGGATTTTCTTTGTGAACACCGAACAGAGCATCAGGGGCTACTGTCTATGCGGTAATATTTTCCTATATTTTAAACACTTACCTCAAAGCCTGTTAGAAGGCTGGCACAGGCTTCAGTCAATCCGCTCTTGGCAGACTAAACCTTCTGGATCACCGCACTCATGATAGTGCGGTGCTCCTCGTTGATGGAAGCGCTGCGAAGCGCTTCCAGCAAATTGTCCGGTGCCTCTGGATGGACAGAGGTCACCGGTAAATGCGTCTTGCCCCTCTTAGAAGGAGGCTGCCTACCCGAGTCCGGAACCACTGGAGGTTCCTGCGTGGTGTTCGGCTGAGGGCCGAACTCGGAGCTCTCAGGGGCCTTGTCCCCTCGGCTCCCGGAGTCCGGGAGGCCGCCTTGAGGCGCCTTCGGGACTGTCTCCCCTCGACCCGGTGCCTCGTGAGACAGCACCTCGGCGTCGTCCACAAGATGAGGGGAGGTGGCGGTCGGGACTGGATCGCTATCCATATCCGACGAGCCCAGGGAGCCGTTCGATGATACATCGATACGGGCTCAGGGCGGCCTGCATAATCATATTTCGGCGTTAGGTGAAGTAGTGAGACAAAGGAATACTATGAGTTACTCTGGTATCCGAAAACTTACGACTTCCCCAGGGGCTTGGCCCTGGGCAGCCACTCGTCTTCGCCTTCGGCGGCGGTGGTGGAACTGTCCGGAAGGAGAGTAATTCCCTTCTTGGACCCTTCGCCCCCCCAGTTGGGGCGGCCTTCCTTTTCTTGTCTCCCCGGACTAGAGGGGGAGCGTCTTCTTCTTCCTCCTCGTCTTCGTGGGAGGAGTGCACCGAGGAATCCTCGGACAATGAGTCCGATATCACCTGGCGCCGGGAACTCTTTCAAGTTCCGTTGGCCTTCTTGGTCTTCTCCGGCACCTTGTAAGGAGCCGGAGTCAGCATCTCCGTCAGGAGAGCATCCGCAGTGTCTTCGGGTAGAGGGGCCGGACAGTTAATCTGCCCCGACGTCTCCAGCCAGTCCTGTCAAAGGCATGGAGCTCAGACCCCGCACATGATTAAGCTAGGGGAAATAAAATATCCCACTGGATGTATAGAACTCACCGAACGCGCTAGGCGCCTTGCGCTTAGCCTGCGGTCCTCGGCAAGAGAGGGAGGGACCTCGGCGCCCTTGAACAACACCCTCTAGACATCCTTGTGCATCGTATCGAAGAGCTCGCTCAAAGTCTGGTGCTGGGCCGGGTCGAGCTCCCACAAGTTAAAATCTCGTTGTTGACACGGGAGGATCCGGCAGATGAGCATGACCTGGACTATGTTGACAAGCTTGAGCTTCTTGCTTGCCATGCTCCGGATACATTTCTGGAGTCCATCCAGCTCCAGCGATGAACCCCGCGACAAGCCCTTCTCTTTCCAGGAAGTGAGTCGTGTAGGGAATCCGGATCGGAACTCAGGGGTAGCCACCCATTTGGCACCGCGCGGCTCGGTGATGTAGAACCACGCCGATTGCCACCCTTTATGGTCTCCACGAAGGAGCCTTCAAGCCATATAACATTGGGCATCTTGCCCACCATGGCTCCGCCACATTCTGCTTGTTGGCCGCCCAGTACCTTCGGGTTGATATTGAAGGTCTTTAACCATAGGCCGAAGTGGGGATGGATGCGGAGGAAAGCCTCACACACGACGATAAACGCCGAAATGTTGAGGATGAAGTTCGGGGCCAGATCATGGAAGTCCATCCCATAGTAGAACATGAGACCACGGACAAATGGATGGAGGGGAAACCCCAGTCCACGGAGGAAGTGGTGGAGGAAAACTACCCTCTCGTGAGGTTCAGGGGTGGGAACGATCTGCCCCGCGGCGGGCAGCCGATGCGCGATATTCGCGGCCAAGTATCCGACTCCACGCAGCTTCTTGATGTGTCCCTCCGTAACATAGGAAGCCATCCATTTGCCTCCCACTCCGGACATGATTGGAGAAGGTTGAGGGGAAGGATGTAGGCTTGGGCGTTGGAGCTCGAGTGCGCAAGAGTGGATGAGAAAGGAGGAAGAAGGCGTGAGTAGAAAAAGGTTAAATCTTGTCCCTTTATAAGGGCGGCCGAAACTATGTGCCCCCACTAGCCTGGTAAAACTCGCTTATCCCCCAAGCGCCGTGATCGATGGCGCGGTTGGGTTACCCATGCCTGTATTGATGAGAATCCCGTGATAAGGGGACACGATCTCTGCTTTGACAAGACGTGTCAAAAAACTGCCTCACGTTATGTGCGGGGCTAGTTAAAGGAAACGGTTCAAATAATCACCGGGCCGTGACGTAATGTCGTGTTGCCAAAATAAGTCAGCAAATTGGATTTGTGGAAATATTATTCTCTCTACGGTGGTATGTGGAACTTATTTTGCTGGGTCGGACACTATCCTTATATTCAAATTCTTCCGTGGTATATTCGGAGGAGGAACCCGCCTTGCAATGCCGAAGACAATACTGCGCCGGACTCATCGTCATTGAAAGCCTGGTTCAGGGGCTACTGGGGGAGTCCTTGATTAGGGGGTCTCCGGACAGCCGGACTATCTCCATTGGCCGTACTGTTAGACTATGAAGATACAAGATTGAAGACTTCGTCTCGTGTCCGGATGGGACTCTGCTTGGCGTGGAAGGCAAGTTAGGCAATACGGATATGTGTATCTCCTCCTTTGTAACCGACCTTGTGTAACCCTAACCTCTCCGGTGTCTATATAAACCGGAGGATTTTAGTCCGTAGGACAACATACAATCATACCATAGGCTAGCTTCTAGGGTTTAGCCTCTCCGATCTCATGGTAGATCTACTCTTGTACTACCCATATCATCAATATTAATTAAGCATGACATAGGGTTTTACCTCCATTAAGAGGGCCCGAACCTGCGTAAAACATTGTGTCCCCTGCCTCCTGTTATCATCCGCCTTAGACGCACAGTTCAGGACCCCCTACCCAAGATCCGCCGGTTTTGACACCGACAGTTGTTTTTGTGGGTTTGATCCTTGATGGGTCTATACCCATTTTGCGCACTGTGTCCTGGTAAAGCAGGTTCAGGCTGCTACCGCCATCCATAAGGACTCGAGTGAGGTGAAATCTGTCGATGATTGGGTCTAGGACTAGTGCGGCGAATCCGCCATGACGGATACTAGTGGGGTGGTCCCTGCGATCGAAGGTGATCGGACAGGAGGACCATGGGTTGAACTTTGGGGCGACTGGCTCCAACGCATATACGTCCCTGAGCGCACGCTTCTGCTCCCTCTTGGGGATGTGGGTTGCGTATATCATGTTCACTGTCCGCACTTGTGGGGGGAACCTCTTCTGTCCTCCGGTGTTCGGCTGTCGGGGCTCTTCCTCGTCATCGCTATGTGGCCCCTTATGTTTGTTTTCGGCAATTAACTTGCCGACCTGCTTGAATACCCAACAATCCCTATTGGTGTGGTTGGCTGGCTTGTCAGGGGTGCCGTGTATTTGGCACGAGCGATCGAGTATGCGGTCCAAACTGGACGGGCCCGGAGTGCTTCTTTTAAATGGCTTTTTCTGCTGACCGGGTTTAGAGCCTTTGAATCCGGCATTGACTGTCGTATCCTTAGTATTATCGCTGTTAATGCGGCGCTTACGTTTGTTGCGACGTGACCTGCCATTGCCATCCTTGGTAACCGAAGTACCACGGTTCTTTGATATGTTATTACTGCGAGCCAGCTAGCTGTCTTCTCCCGCACAAAAGCGGGTCATGAGTGTCGTGAGGGCTAGCCACTCATCGCGGATGTTGTGTTTAAAAGCTGCTAAGGCCTCTGCATCCGGACAATCGACGATTTGATTTTTCTTTGTTAGGACCCGAGTCCAGAATTGCCTGGCCGATTCTTCTGGCTGCTGAATTATGTGGCTCAAGTCATCGGCATCTGGTGGTCGCACATAAGTGCCCTGAAAGTTGTCGAGGAATGCGGCCTCAAGATCTTCCCAACAACTAATGGACTCTGTTGGCAAGCTGTTAAGCCAATGTCGTGCTTGTCCTTTGAGCTTTAGTGGGAGGTATTTGATGGCGTATAAGTCATCACCACGGGCCATGTGGATGTGGAGGAGGAAATCCTCAATCCATACCGCAGGATCTATTGTGCCGTCATATGATTCTATATTTACGGGTTTGAAACCCTCTGGGATTTGATGATCCATGACTTCGTCTGTGAAGCATAAGGGGTGCGCGGCGCCTCTATATTGGGCTATATCGCGACGCAGCTCTAATGGGTCTTGCCCGCTATGTTTGGCCCGGCCGGAGTTACTTTTACTGTATCCGGCATGACGTTTATTGTCTTGCATAGTGGCGCGCCCTCGTGATCCGTAAATCGATCTTGCATGTTTTGCTTTGTCCTCCAATACATCTCACAGGTCTGGCGTATTTCCCCATGCCTTTTTATTTGAATGGCGTCAGGGTGCAGGCTGAGTTTTTGGCTGGAATGCCTCTCTATCGCGGCCACGAGGTGGCCGATCAGCCGCGTCATACGCTTCTTCCTTCAGTCGAGGTAGCAATCTGCATTTTGGGTAACTCTTGCAGGGGCGCTCGAGTTTATATTCCTCGGCCGCGAGGACTTCAGTCCATCTGTCAGCTAGCAGATCTTGATCAGCTTGAAGCTGCTGCTGCTTTTTCTTAAGGCTATTTTCCGTGACTATAAGCCGGCGCTTGAAGCGCTCTTGTTCGACGGCTCTCTCAGGAGGGCTAGTTCCTCTATCCTCCTGCTCTAAATTTTGCTGGAGGGGATTGTTGTTGTCTTCGGCACTATCCGGAGTGTTATTATCTCCTGTGCCGGTATCACCATTTTTGCTTTGGGGGACTTAGAGCGGCGCCGCTGAAGTCGGCGCTTGGGTTGCTTCTTGGAGGGGTCATCCTCCGCTATCTCGTCGCCATTGCCTTCTTTGGGTGTGTCCACCATGTATATATCGTATGATGAGGTGGCTGTCCAGTGCCCTGTGGGCAGTGGTTCCTCTTCGTCTCCCGCATCGTCGTCCAAATTGTTGATGTCTTCGGAGTCGAAGTCGAGCATGTCGGTTAAGTCGTCGACAGTGGCTACTAAGTGGGTGGTGGGTGGGCAGCGAATTTCTTCGTCGTCCACATCCCAATCCTGTCGGACATAGTTCGGCCAGGATCCTCCTGACAAGGAGAGAGACCTTAATGAGTTCAGTATGTCACCAAAGGGTGAGTTCTGGAAAATATCCGCGGAGGTAAACTCCATGATTGGCGCCCAATCGGATTCGCTAGGAACGGGCGCAGGCGGTTCGGAGTCCGTGGCCGGAGAAGGGTCCGAGAGTCTGACAACACGTCTCTCGCGCAAGGTAAGGTCGATGTTCGGCTCGATCGCCGCTGAGGGTAAGGCCTACGTGGCGGGGTCCATCCACCCGTCCATGGACGGCGCAACTGGCTCCAACTTGAGGGTCGGAGCGGCTGCCAGTGCGATCTTCTGACCACTGTCTGATGGTAGAGCTAAATCGTACTCATCATGACCGCATGACGCACAAGACAGAGGCTCGAATCCGTCAAAGATCAAGTCTCCGTGGATATCGGCCGTGTAGTTTAAGCTTCCAAACCTGACCTGGCGGCCAGGGGCGTAACTTTCGATCTGCTCCGGATGGCCAAGCGAGTTGGCCCGTAGTGCGAAGCCACCGAACACAAAGATCTGTCCGGGGAGAAAAGTCTCACCCTGGACTGCATCGCTATCGATGATCGTAGGAGCCATCAAGCCTAACAGCGACGACACAGAGGAACTCTCAATGAAAGCACCAATGTCGGTGTCAAAACCGGCGGATCTCAGGTAGGGGGTCCCGAACTGTGCGTCTAAGGTAGATGATAATAGGAGGTAGGGGAAATGATGTTTTACCCAGGTTCGGACCCTCTTGATGGAGGTAAAACCCTATGTCCTGCTTGATTTATTCTTGATGATACGAGTGTTACAAGAGTTGATCTACCACGAGATCGAAGAGGCTAGACCCTAGAAGCTAGCCTATGGTATGATTGTATGTTGTCCTACGGACCAAAACCCTCCGATTTATATAGACACCGGAGGGGGCTAGGGTTACACAAGGTCGGTTACAAAGGAGGAGATACACATATCCGTATTGCCTAGCTTGCCTTTCACGCCAAGTAGAGTCTCATCCGGACACGAGACGAAGTCTTCAATCTTGTATCTTCATAGTCTAACAGTCCGGCCAAAGGATATAGTCCGGCTGTCCGGAGACCCCCTAATCCAGGACTCCCTCAATCGTCATCACCATCGATCCTCTCATCGGGAGGGGGTCAATCTGCATCAACATATTCACTAGCACCATCTCATCTCAAACCCTATTTCATCACTTGTATCCAATCTTTGTCTCAAAACCTCAGATTGGTACCTATGGGTTGCTAGTAGTGTTGATTACTCCTTGTAGTTGATGCTAGTTAGTTTATTTGGTGGAAGATCATATGTTCAGATCCTTTATGCATATTAATACCCCTCTGATTATGAACATGAATATGATTTGTGAGTAGTTACGTTTGTTCCTGAGGACATGGGAGAAGTCTTGCTATAAGTAGTCATGTGAATTTGGTATTCGTTCGGTATTTTGATGAGATGTATGTTGTCTCTCCTCTAGTGGTGTCATGTGAACATCGACTACATAACACTTCACCATTATTTAGTCCTAAGGGAAGGCATTGGGAAGTAATAAGTAGATGATGGGTTGCTAGAGTGACAGAAGCTTAAACCTTAGTTTATGCATTGCTTCGTAAGGGGCTGGTTTGGATTCATATTTCATGCTATGGTTAGGTTTACCTTAATATTTATTTTGTAGTTGCGGATGCTTGCAAGAGGGTTAATCATAAGTGGCATGCTTTTCCAAGGAAGGGCAGTACCCAAGCACCGGTCCACCCATATATCAAACTATCAAAGTAACGAACGCGAATCATATGAGTGTGATGAAAACTAGCTTGACGATAATTCCCATGTGTCCTCGGGAGCGCTTTCCTTTATGTAAGAGTTTGTCCAGGCTTGTCCTTTGCTACAAAAAGGATTGGGCCACCTTGCTGCACCTTGTTTACTTTTGTTACTTGTTACCCGTTACAAATTACCTTATCACAAAACTATCTGTTACCGATAATTTCAGTGCTTGCAGAGAATACCTTACTGAAAACCGCTTGTCATTTCCTTTTGCTTCTCGTTGGGTTCGACACTCTTACTCATCGAAAGGACTACGATAGATCCCCTATACTTGTGGGTCATCAAGACGCTTTTCTAGCGCCGTTGCCGGGGAGTGAAACGCCTTTGGTAAGTGGAATTTGGTAAGGAAAAATTTATATAGTGTGCTGAAATTTACTGTCACTTGTTACTATGGAAAGTAATCCTTTGAGGGGCTTGTTCGGGGTATCTTCTAAAGGAAATATGCCCTAGAGGCAATTATAAAGTTGTTATTTATATTTCCTTATATCATGATAAATGTTTTTTATTCATGCTAGAATTGCATTAAGCATAAACTTAATACACGTGTGAATACATAGACAAACAAATTGTCACTAGTATGCCTCTACTTGACTAGCTCGTTGAATCAATGATGCTTACGTTTCCTAACAATATACATGAGTTTATATTTTATTAACAGAATCACATCATTAGAGAATGATTTGACTGACTTGACCCATCCATTAGCTTAGCACGATGATCATTTAGTTTGTTGCTATTGCTTTCTTCATGACTTATACATGTTACTATGACTATGAGATTATGCAACTCTTGAATACCGGAGGAACACTTTTTGTGCTACCAAACGTCACAACGTAACTGGGTGATTATAAAGGTGCTCTACAGGTGTCTCCGATGGTACTTATTGAGTTGGCATAGATCAAGATTAGGATTTGTCACTCCGATTGTCGGAGAGGTATCTCTTGGCCCTCTCGGTAATGCACATCACTTTAAGCCTTGTAAGCAATGCAACTAATGAGTTAGTTGCAGGATGATGTATTACGGAACGAGTAAAGAGACTTGCCGATAACGAGATTGAACTAGGTTATTGAGATACCGACGATCGAATCTCGGGCAAGTAACATACCGATGACAAAGGGAACAACGTATGTTGTTATGCGGTTTGACCGATAAAGATCTTCATAGAATATGTAGGAGCCAATATGAGCATCCAGGTTCTGCTATTGGTTATTGAACGGAGACGAGTCTCGGTCATGTCTACATAGTTCTCGAACCCGTAGGGTCCGCATGCTTAACGTTCGGTGACGATCGGAAATATGAGTTTATGTGTTCTGATGTACCGAAGGTAGTTCAGAGTCCCGGATGAGATCGGGGACATTACGAGGAGTCTCGAAATGGTCAAGACGTAAAGATCGATACATTGGATGACTATATTCAGACATTGAAAGGTTCCGAGTGATTCGGGTATTTTTCGGAGTATCGGAGAGTTACGGGAATCCGCTGGGGAGTATATGGGCCTTATTGGGCTTTAGGGGAAAGAGAGAGGGGAGGCTGCGTGCCCCCCAAGGCTTAGTACGAATTGGACTAGGGGGAGGGGCGGCGCCCCCTCCTTCCTTCTCTTCTCTTTTCCCTTTCCTTCCCTCCTACTCCTACTACATGGAAGGGGGGAATCCTACTCCCGGTGGGAGTAGGACTCCCCAGGGCGCGCCATAGTAGAGGGCCGGCCCTCCCCCTCCTCCACTCCTTTATATACGGGGAGGGGGTGATACGTCTCCAACGTATCTATAATCTTTGATTGTTCCATGCTATTATATTATCTGTTTTGGATGTTTATGGGCTTTATTATACACTTTTATATTATTTTGGGACTAACCTATTAACCGGAGGCCCAGCCCAAATTGTTGTTTTCTTGCCTATTTCAGTGTTTCGAAGAAAAGGAATATCAAACGGAGTCCAAACAGAATGACACCTTCAGGAGAGTTATTTTTGGAACGGAAGCAATCCAGGAGACTTGGAGTAGACGTCAGGGAAGCTTCGAGGTGGCCACGAGGCAGGGAGGCGCGCCTGCCCCTGGGGGCGCCCCCACCCTCGTGGGCCCCTCGTGGCTCCCCTGACCGACTTCTTTCGCATATATATATATGTCCATATACCCTAAAAACATCGGAGAACAAAATAGATCGAGAGTTCCGCTGCCAGAAGCCTCTGTAGCCACCGAAAACCAATCTAGACCCGTTCCAGCACCCTGTCGGAGGGGGGAATCCCTCTCTGGTGGCCATCTTCATCATCCTGGCGCTCTCCATGACGAGGAGGGAGTAGTTCACCCTCGGGGCTGAGGGTATGTACCAGTAGCTATGTGTTTGATCTCTCTCTCTCTCTCTCTCTCTCGTGTTCTTGAGGTGATACGATCTTGATGTATCGCGAGCTTTGCTATTATAGTTGGATCTTATGATGTTTCTCCCCCTCTACTCTCTTGTGATGAATTGAGTTTTCCCTTTGAAGTTATCTTATCGGATTGAGTCTTTAAGGATTTGAGAACACTTGATGTATGTCTTGCACGTGCTTATCTGTGGTGACAATGGGATATCATGTGATCCACTTGATGTATGTTTTGGTGATCAACTTGCGAGTTCCGTGACCTCGTGAACTTATGCATAGGGGCTGGCACACGTTTTCATCTTGAATCTCTGGTAGAAACTTTGGGGCACTCTTTGAAGTTCTTTGTGTTGGTTGAATAGATGAATCTGAGATTGTGTGATGCATATAGTATAATCATACCCACAGATACTTGAGGTGATTGGAGTATCTAGGTGAACTTAGGGTTTTGGTTGATTTGTGTCTTAAGGTGTTATTCTAGTATGAACTCTATGATAGATCGAATGGAAAGAATAGCTTCGTGTTATTTTACTACGGACTCTTGAATAGATCGATTAGAAAGGATAACTTTGAGGTGGTTTCGTACCCTACCATAATCTCTTTGTTTGTTCTCCGCTATTAGTGACTTTTGAGTGACCCTTTGTTGCATATTGAGGGATAGTTATATGACCCAATTATGTTATTATTGTTGATAGAACTTGCACTAGTGAAAGTATGAACCCTAGGCCTTGTTTCCTAGCATTGCAATACCGTATGTGCTCACTTTTACCACTTGCTACCTTGCTGTTTTTATATTTTTAGATTACAAAACCATTATCTACTATCCATATTGCACTTGTATCACCATCTCTTCACCAAACTAGTGCACCTATACAATTTACCATTGTATTGGGTGTGTTAGGGACACAAGAGACTCTTTGTTATTTGGTTGCAGGGTTGCTTGAGAGAGACCATCTTCATCCTACGCCTCCCACAGATTGATAAACCTTAGGTTATCCACTTGAGGGAAATTTGCTAATGTCCTACAAACCTCTGCACTTGGAGGCCCAACAACGTCTACAAGAAGAAGGTTGTGTAGTAGACATCAAGCTCTGTTCTGGCGCCGTTGCCGGGCAGGTTAGCACTTGAAGGTATATCTTTAGATCTTGCAGTCAAATCTTTTTGTTTCTTGTTTTAGCACTAGTTTAGTTTATAAAAGAAAACTACAAAAAATGGAATTGAGTTTGCCTCATACGCTTCATCTTTTTAATATCTTTCGTGAGAATGATGGAAAGGAAAATTATGCTCAAATGCTAGAAGAAGAAGTCTATAAAATGTTTGGCACTAAATCTTTGAATGATGAGCATGATTGCAATGTTGTTAGTACGAACTCCTTGAATATCCATAGTACTAATGATGATTGCACCAGTCATGATGGAAATGTCTCTTATAAGCATGTCAATTTTTGTGGAATATATAGAGCCTGCAAGTACACACCAATTAGGGAAAATAGATTTTGCAAGAGGCATAAGTATTTGGAAACTAAATGATTGCAAGAGAGGCTAAATGTTTGTGCTGAAAATTTAAAATTTCTTCACCATACTTGTGAACTTTGCAATGAACATGGTCATTTAAATCTCTGATGCAAATTGTTCCATGATCGTATCGTGTCCAAAAATTGTGATGATTTGATTTCCGTTGCACATCATAATGAACTTAGTTTGCTTTTGGGTTATGAAGAAATGAAACGTATTACTAAGCATATTCCAGAATATAACCTTGAGAAATTCCCCGATATTGATCTAGAAGAAATTTTTATGTACTGTGTGGTGAATTGCATTGAAAATCCTTATATTGCCAATTACATAAAGAAAAGAAAACAAATAGAGGATGAAGAGAATACTAATTAAAGGGAAGATGCTTCCCAATATCCTCCTATTATTTCTTATGATGAATCAGGTAACGAGGAGGAGCCTTCTATTCAACCAATCTCATCAATAAAGTGCTCCAAAAAGAGGAATAAACCCACACATAATGTGAAGAAGAAAGATAAAAGACGGAGAAGCACAGGTAAAAAGGCATCCCTCCCAAATGATGTTGCTTCTATTACTCATTGTGATGATGATAATTGCTATACTACTATTGGTGCTATCTGATAACCCACAAGTATAGGGGATCGCAACAGTTTTCGAGGGTAGAGTATTCAACCCAAATTTATTGATTCGACACAAGGGGAGCCAAAGAATATTCTCAAGTATTAGCAGCTGAGTTGTCAATTCAAGCACACATGGAAACTTAATATCTGCATCAAAGTGTTAAGTAGAAAAGTAATATGATAGTAGTGATAATGGTAGAAAAAGGTGACAGTAGTAAAAGTAATATTTTTGGTATTTTGTAGTGATGATAGCAATAGCAACGAAAAAGTAACTAAGCGAAGAACAATATATGGAAAGATCGTAGGCAATGGATCGGTGATGGAGAATTATGCTGGATGCGGTTCATCATGTAACAGTCATAACCTAGGGTGACACAAAACTAGCTCCAGTTCATTGATATAATGTAGGCATGTATTCCGAACATAGTCATACGTGCTTATGGAAAAGAACTTGCATCACATCTTTTGTCCTACCCTTCCATGGCAACGGGGTCCTTACGGAAACTAAGGGATTTTAAGGCCTCCTTTTAATAGAGAACTGGAACAAAGCATTAACACATAGTGAATACATGAACTCCTCAACCTACGGTCATCACCGGTAAGTATCCCGATTATTGTCACTTCAAGGTTAACGAATCATAACACATAATAGGTGACTATAGACTTGCAATATAGGATCAAGAACACTCATATATTGATGAAAACATAATAGGTTCAGATCTGAAATCATGGCACTCGGGCCCTAGTGACAAGCATTAAGCATAGCAAAGTCATAGCAACATCAATATCAGAACATAGTGGACACTAGGGATCAAATCCTAACAGAACTAACTCGATTACATGATAGATCCCATCCAACCCATCACCGTCCAGAAAGCCTATGATGGAATTACTCACGCACGGCGGTGAGCATCATGAAATTAGTGATGGAGGATGGTTGATGATGACAATGACGATGGATTCCCCTCTCTGAAGCCCCGAACGGACTCAAGATCAGCCCTCCCAAGAGGTTTTAGGGCTTGGCGGCGGCTCCGTATCGTAAAACGCGATGATTTCTTCTCTCTAATTTTTTTCTCATCGAAACTCAACATATGGAGGTGGAGTTGGAGTCAGAGAGGCAATAGGGGGGCCACGAGGTAGGGGGCACGCCCCCACCCTCGGGGAGAGATGGTGGGCCCCCTGGCCTTCATCTTTGGCAGGTATTTTTCTTATTTTCTGACAAGTGGCTCCGTGAAGTTTCAGGTCATTCCGAGAATGTTTGCTCCTGCACATAAATAACACCATGGTAATTCTGCTAAAAACACGCCAGTCCGGGTTAGTTCCATTCAAATCATGCATGTTAGAGTCCAAAACAAGGGCATAAGTGTTTGGAAAAGTAGATACATTGGAGATGTACCAACTCCCCCAAGCTTAAACCTTTGCTTGTCCTCAAGCAATTCAGTTGACAAACTGAAAGTGATAAAGAAAATCTTTTACAAACTCTGTTTGCTCTTGTTGTTGTAAATATGTAAAGCCAGCATTCAACTTTTCAGCAAAGATTATAACTAACCACATTTGCAATAACACATAGGTCTCGAGTTTACTCATATCAATAGCATAATCAACTAGCGAGCAATAATAATAAATCTCGGATGACAACACTTTCTCAAAACAACCATAATATGATATAACAAGATGGTATCTCACTAGCCCTTTCTGAGACCGCAAAACATAAATGCAGAGCACCTTTAAAGACCAAGGACTGACTAGACAATGTAATTCATGGTAAAAGAGATCCAGTCAAGTCATACTCAATGTAAACTAACTATAATGAATGCAAATGACAGCGGTGCTCTCCAACTGGTGCTTTTTAATAAGAGGATGATGACTCAGCATAAAAGTAAATAGATAGGCCCTTCGCAGAGGGAAGCAGGGATTTGTAGAGGTGCCAGAGCTCGGTTTTGAAATAGAGGTGAATATATTTTCAGCGGTATACTTACATTGTCAACATAACAACCAAGAGATGGCGATATCTTCCATGCTACACACATTATAGGTGGTTCCCGAACAGAATGGTAAAGTTTATACTCCCCCTTCCACCACAAGCATCAATCCATGGATTGCTCGAAACAACGAGTGCCTCCAACTAAGAGTCCCAGGGGGAGTTTTGTTTGCAATTATTTTGATTTAGTTTGCATAAAGCATGGGACTGGGCATCCCGGTGACCAGCCATTTATCTCGTGAGTGAGGAGCGGAGTCCACTCCTCTTGAGAATAACCCGCCTAACATGGAAGATACAGACAGCCCTAGTTGATACATGAGCTATTCGAGCATACAAAACAGGATACTTATTTGAAGGTTTAGAGTTTGGCACATACAAATTTACTTGGAACGGCAAGTAGATACCGTATATAGGTAGGTATAGTGGACTCATGTGGAATAACTTTGGGGTTTAAGGGATTGGATGCACAAGTAGTATTCCCGCTTAGTACAGGTGAAGGCTAGCAAAATACTAGGAAGCGACCAGCTAGAGAGAAACAACAGTTATGAACACGTATTAAAATTAATCAACATTGAATGCAAGCATGAGTAGGATATAATCCACTATGAACATAAATATCGTGAAGGCTATGTTGATTTTGTTTCAACTACATGCGTGAACATGTGCCAAGTCAAGTCACTTAAATCATTCAGAGGAGGATACCACCCTATCATACCACATCATAACCATTTTAATAGCATGTTGGCAGCAAGGTAAACCATTATAACTCATAGCTAATCAAGCATGGCACCAGAAACTATGATCTCTAGTTGTCATTGCAAACATGTTTATTCATAATAGGCTGAATCAGGAATGATGAACTAACCATATTTACAAAAACAAAAGAGGTCGAGTTCATACCAGCTTTTCTCATCTCAGCCAGTCCATCATATATAATCATAATTGCCTTTCACTTGCACGACCGAATGATGTGAACAATAATAATAGTGCACGTGCATTGGACTAATCTAGAACCTGCAAGCATTCAATAAACAGGAGAAGACAAGGCAATATGGGCTCTGGGGGAGTCCTGGATTAGGGGGTCTCCGGACAGCCGAACTATCTCCATTGGCCGGACTGTTAGACTATGAAGATACAAGATTGAAGACTTCGTCTCGTGTCCGAATGGGACTCTACTTGGCATGGAAGGCAAGCTAGGCAATGCGGATATGGATATCTCCTCCTTTGTAACCGACCTTATGTAACCCTAACCCTCTCCGGTGTCTATATAAACTGAAGGGTTTTAGTCCGTAGGACAACAACCACAACATACAATCATACCATAGGCTAGCTTCTAGGGTTTAGCCTCTCTGATCTCGTGGTAGATCTACTCTTGTACTACCCATATTATCAATATCAATCAAGCAGGACATAGGGTTTTACTTCCATCAAGAGGGCCCGAACCTGGGTAAAACATTGTGTCCCCTGCCTCCTGTTACCATCCGGCCTAGACGCACAGTTCGGGACCCCCTACCCGAGATCCGCCGGTTTTGACACTGACATTGGTGCTTTCATTGAGAGTTCCTCTGTGTCGTCGCCTTTAGGCTTGATGGCTCCTACTATCATCCATAGCGATGCAGTCTAGGGTGAGACTTTTCTCCCCGGATAGATCTTCGTATTCGGCGGCTTTGCACTGCGGGCTAATTCACTTGGCCATCTGGAGCAGATTGAAAGCTACGCCCTGGCCATCAGGTCAGATTTGGAAGTTTGAACTTCACGGCCGACATCCGGGAGACTTGATCTTTGACGGATTCGAACCACAGCCGGGCGCGCCGCACTGTCATGATGGGTATGACCTAGCTCTGCCGCCGAACAGTACCCCAGAGGCCGCGCCCGCATCAGCTCCGACCCTTAGCTCGGAGCCAACTACGGCAATCGAGGATGGGTGGTTAGACACCGCCTTAGGGGCTGCAGTCTCAACGGCGATTGAGCCGAACACTAGCCTAATCCTCTGCGCAGCCCGTGACTCCAAGGTGCCGGACTCTTTTTTGGACTCCGAACTGCCTGCGCCCCTGCCAATCGAATCTGATTGGGCACCGATCATGGAATTCACCGCCGTGGATATCTTTCAGCACTCGCCCTTCGGCGACATTATGAATTCACTAAGGTCTCTCTCTTTGTCAGGAGAGCCCTGGCTGGACTATGGCCAACAGGATTGGGATGCAGACGACGAAGAAATTCGCGGCCCACCCACCACCCACTTCGTAGCCACTATCGACGATTTAACCGACATGCTCGACTTCGAATCCGAAGACATCGACGGTATGGACGACGATGTAGGAGACGAACATGAACCAGCACCTATAGGGCACTGGAAAGCCACCTCGTCATATGACATATACATGGTCGATACACCCAACCAAGGCAATGGCGACGAGATAGCGGAGGATGACCCCTCCAAGAAGCAACCCAAGCGCCGACGTCAGCGGCGCCGCTCTAAGTCTAAGTCCCGCAAAAGCAAAAGTGGTGATACCGGCACAGGAGATAATAACACTCCGGATAGTGCCGAAGACAACAACAATCCCCTCCAGCAAGATTTAGAGCAGGAGGATGAAGGAGCCAGCTCTCCTGAGAGAGCGGCAGACAGAGAGGAGGAGGATGACAATTACATGCCCCCCTCCGAAGACGAGGCAAGCCTCGGCGACGGTGAATTTGCCGTACCAGAGGATCCCGTCGAACAAGAGCGCTTCAAGCGCCGGCTTACGGCCACGGCAAATAGCCTGAAGAAAAAGCAGCAGCAGCTTCAAGATGAGCAAGATCTACTAGCGGACAGATGGACTGAAGTCCTCGCTGCTGAGGAATATAAACTCGAGCGCCCCTCCAAGAATTACCCAAAGTGCAGGTTACTACCCCGACTAGAGGAAGAAGCGTCTGATACGGCTGATCGGCCATCTCGTGGCCGCGATAGAGAGGCACTCCAGCCAAAAGCTCAGCCTCCACCCCGACGCCATTCAAATAAAAAGGCATGGGGAGATATGCCAGACCTGCGAGACATATTGGAGGACAAAGCGAAGCATGCAAGATCGATCTACAGATCACGACAGCGCACCACTCTGCGAGACGATAAACGTCACGCTGGATACAGTAAAAGTAAATCCGGCCGGGCCGAACACAGCGGGCAAGACCCATTCGAGCTGCGCCGCGATATAGCCCAACACAGAGGCGCCGCACACCCCTTATGCTTCACAGACGAAGTAATGGAACATCAATTCCCAGAAGGTTTCAAACCTGTAAATATTGAATCATACGACGACACAACAGATCCCGCAATATGGATTGAGGATTTCCTCCTCCACATCCACATCGCCCACAGTGATGACTTACACACCATCAAATACCTCCCACTAGAGCTCAAAGGACCAGCACGGCATTGGCTTAACAGCTTGCCAGTGGACTCCATTAGCTGTTGGGAAGATCTGGAAGCTGCATTCCTCGACAACTTTCAGGGCACTTATGTGCGACCACCAGACGCCGATGACTTGAGCCACACAATTCAGCAGCCAGAAGAGTCGGCCAGGCAATTTTGGACTCGGTTTCTTACAAAGAAAAATCAAATCATCGACTGTCCGGATGCAGAGGCCTTAGTGGCTTTCAAGCACAACATCCGAGATGAGTGGCTAGCCCGGCACCTTGGTCAGGAAAAGCCGAAATCTATGGCAGCTCTCACGACGCTCATGACCCGCTTTTGTGCGGGAGAAGACAGCTGGCTGGCTTGTAGTAATAACATATCAAAGAACCATGGTACCTCAGATACCATGGACGGCAATAGCAGGTCACGTCGCAACAAACATAAGCGCCGCATTAACAACAAAAATACTGAGGATACGGCAGTCAATGCCGGATTCAAAGGCTCTAAACCCGGTCAGCGGAAAAAGCCATTCAAACGAAGTACGCCGGGTCCGTCCAGCTTGGAACGTATACTCGATCACTCGTGTCAAATACATGGCACCCCAGACAAGCCAGCCAATCACACTGAGGGAGTCCTGGATTAGGGGGTGTTTGGATAGCCGGACTATGCCTTCAGCCGGACTCCTGGACTATGAAGATACAAGATTGAAGACTTCGTCCCGTGTCCGAAAGGGACTTTCCTTGGCGTGGAAGGCAAGCTTGGCGATACGGATATGTAGATCTCCTACCATTGTAACCGACTTTGTGTAACCCTAACCCTCTCCGGTGTCTATATAAACCGGAGGGTTTTAGTCCGTAGGACAACATACAGAACAACAATCATACCATAGGCTAGCTTCTAGGGTTTAGCCTCTCCGATCTCGTGGTAGATCTACTCTTGTACTACCCATATCATCAATATTAATCAAGCAGGACGTAGGGTTTTACCTCCATCAAGAGGGCCCGAACCTGGGTAAAACTTCGTGTCCCTTGCCTCCTGTTACCATCCGGCCTAGACGCACAGTTCGGGACCCCCTACCTGAGATTCGCCGGTTTTGACACCGACATTGGTGCTTTCATTGAGAGTTCCTTTGTGTCATCGCCGTTAGGCTTGATGGCTCCTACGATCATCAATAGCGATGCAGTCCAGGGTGAAACCTTCCTTCCCGGACAGATCTTCGTCTTCGGCGGCTTCGCACTGCGGGCCAATTCACTTGGCCATCTGGAGCAGATCGAAAGCTATGCCCCTGGCCGTCAGGTCAGATTTGGAAGTTTAAACTACACGGTTGACATCCGCGGGGACTTGATCTTCGACGAATTTGAGCCACTGCCGAGCGCGCCGCACTGTCACAACGAGAATGATATAGCTCTGTCGTCGAACAGTGCCCTGGAGGCCACACCCACCCTGGAGCCAACTGCGCCGATCGAGGATGGGTGGTTGGACGCCGCCTCGGGGGCTGCGATCCCAATAGCGATCGAGCCGAACACCAGCTCCGCACTCCATGAGACTCATGACTCCAAGGAGCCGGACTCCTCTCCGGGCTCCAAACCCTCCGCGCCCCTGCCGATCGAATCCGATTGGGCGCTGATCATGGAGTTCACTGCTGCGGACATCTTTCAGCACTCGCCCTTCGGCGATATTCTGAAGACACTAAAGTCTCTCTCTTTATCAGGAGAGCCCTGGCCGGACTACGGTCAGCAAGGTTGGGATACAGACGATGAAGAAATTCAAAACCCACCCACCACCCACTTCGTAGCCACTGTCGACGACTTAACCGACATGCTCGACTTCGACTCCGAAGACATCGACGGTATGGAGGCCGATGCAGGAGACGATGAAGAACCAGCGCCTATTGGGCCCTGGAGAGCCACCTCGTCATATGACATATACATGGTGGACACCCCAAAGAAGGAGATGGCGATGGAACAGCGGAGGATGACCCCTCCAAGAAAATCCTGCCAAAACAAATACGGCGATTCCAGCACGGGAGATAATAATACTCCGGAGAGTGCCAAAGAAAACCCCCTCCAACAAGATTCAGCACAGGAGGATGGAGAAGTCAGCCCTCATGAGAGAGCGGTAGACAGAGAGGTCGAGGACAATAATTGTATACCTCCCTCCGAAGATGAGGCAAGCCTCGACGACGATGAATTCGTCATGCCAGAGGATCCCGTCGAACAAGAGCGTTTTCAACGCAGGCTTATGGCCACGGCAAGAAGCCTCAAGAAAAAATAGCAACAGCTTAGAGCTGATCAAGATTTGCTAGTCGACAGGTGGACTAAAGTCCTTGCGGCTGAAGAGCATAAACTCGAACGCCCCTCCAAGAGCTACCCAAAGTGCAGATTGCTACCCCGATTAGAGGAGGAAGCACTTCATACGGCCGACCGGCCACCTCGTGGCCGTGACAGAGAGGCCTCTCGGCCCTCCACTCAAGCCGCACCCCATACCAAGGCACGAGAAAATGCGCCTGACTTGTGAGATATGTTGGAGGACAAGGCAAGGCAAACAAGATTGATCTACGGATCGCGTGGGCGCCCCACGACTCGAGACGGTAACCGTCACGTCGGACACAAATCCGGTAGGGCCGAACACAGTAGACAAAGCTCATTGGAGCTACGTTGTGATATAGCCCAGTACAGAGGCGCCACACACCCACTATGATTCACAAACGAAGTAATGGATCATCAAATTCCCGAGGGTTTCAAACCCGTAAACATCGAATCATATGATGGCACAACGGATCCTGCGGTATGGATCGAGGATTATCTCCTTCATATCCACATGGCCCGCGGTGATGATTTCCACGCCATCAAATACTTCCCACTCAAGCTTAAAGGACCGGCTCGGCATTGGCTTAACAGCTTGCCAAAAGGATCAATCAGTTGTTGGGAGGACCTGGAAGCCGCATTCCTCGACAATTTCCAGGGCACTTATGTGCGACCACCAGACGCTGATGACCTAAGCCACGTAATTCAGCAGCCAGAAGAATCGGCTAGGCAATTTTGGACACGGTTCCTAACAAAGAAAAACCAAATAGTCGACTGTCCAGACGCAGAGGCCCTAGCAGCCTTCAAGCACAATATCCGTGACGAGTGGCTTGCCCGGCACCTTGGACAGGAAAAGCCGAAATCTATGGCAGCACTCACGACACTCATGACCCGCTTTTGCATGGGAGAAGACAACTGGCTTGCTCGTAGCAATAATATGACCAAGAACCCTGGTAATTCGGATACTAGGGACAGTAGTGGCAGGTCGCGTCACAACAAGCAGAGGCGCCGCATTAACGGCGACAATGCTGAGGATACGTCAGTTAATGCCGGATTCAGAGGCTATAAATCCGGTCAGCGGAAAAAGCCATTCAAAAGGAATCCTAGGGGCCCATCTAGTTTGGACCGAATACTCGACCGCTTGTGCCAAATACATGGCACCCCCGAAAAGCCGGCCAATCACACCAACAGGGATTGTTGGGTGTTCAAGCAGGCAGGCAAGTTTTAGGTGCCGAAAATAAAGACAAGGGGCTGCATAGCGATGACGACGAAGAGCCCCGACCGCCGAACAACAGTGGACAGAAGGGTTTTCCCCCACAAGTGCGGACGGTGAACATGATATACGCAACCCACACCCCAAGAGGGAGCGGAAGCGCGCGTTAAGGGACGTATACGCGGTAGAGCCAGTCACCCCAAAGTTCAACCCATGGTCCTCCTGCCCGATCACCTTTGATCAAAGGGACCATCCCACTAGCACCCGCCATGGCGGATTCGCTGCATTGGTTCTAGACCCAATTATTGACGGATTTCATCTCACTAGAGTCCTTATGGACGGCGGCAGCAGCCTGAACCTGCTTTACCAGGATACAGTGCGGAAAATGGGCATAGATCCCTCGAGGATTAAGCCCACCAAAACGACCTTCAAAGGCATAATACCAGGTGTAGAGGCCAGCTATACAGGCTCAGTCACACTTGAAGTGGTCTTCGGATCTCTGGATAATTTCCAAAGCGAGGAGTTAATCTTCGACATAGTCCCATTCCGCAGTGGCTATCACACACTGCTCGGGCGAACCGCATTTGCCAAGTTCAATGCGGTACCGCACTATGCATACCTTAAGCTC
This sequence comes from Triticum aestivum, assembly GCF_018294505.1. NCBI lineage: Eukaryota > Viridiplantae > Streptophyta > Magnoliopsida > Poales > Poaceae > Triticum > Triticum aestivum. The sequence continues at coordinate 425,667,942 of NC_057794.1, read as the reverse complement.
AAGATGCCAGGCCCTCGAGGAGTAATTACGGTCAATGGAAACACCGAACGCTCCCTCCGAACGGAGGAGAACATGGCGGCCCTTGCAGCGGAAATACAAAGCAGCCTCTCCAGGCAGTTCTCCAGTCAGGCCATTAAATGTCCGGACACCGTCAAGTGCGCTCGGAGTAACCTACAACAAGACCGCCTGGCACGTTCCGAGCAGGCGTAGCAATGCGGCCCCAGCCCCAGCCCTCGCAAAAATGCGACACCAGTGCTTCGCGTACATAACTACGCTCTAGAAATACCATGGGCATAGGGGGAGGGGCACCATCACGGCACGCCCGAAACACGGCTTAAACCGCACCAGGGGCTGCCGATTTTTTTAATTTTGTCTTACTTTCAGGACTCCATTCTTTGGAAGGCATGTTCGGCAGTTCAATTGCCGCACAAACGATGCAAGAACCAGGGAAGCAGACAAGCCATGCCGCATTACGGAACTCCCAGGTGGTCTCTATCACGAGCAGTATACCTGTTTTGCATACCATTCCGCAGCCTGCCCCTGGAATGGACATGTTAAATAGTCCAACCTTTTTGCTTATCGCATTATTTGTATCGTTCTGCTTTGATCGCACCCCTTTTTAATAAACAATGCATAGCTTTTGTCTATCTTCACATTACTCTTTTTTTAAAATATATGTTCCTTAACGACATGTTGCACCCGTACACTTTGGTATGGTCAAAATACGCCAGGGGCTTTAGTATCCCCCAATATGGTGTGAGAAGTCCGAACACTTTAACAAGTGCGGCACCCTGAACTTATAGCATTATATGCATCGGCTCCGAATCATGTCTTGGGTCAATAGTTGGGTTTGCCCGGCTCCTATGTTTTGGTGCCTTACATTCCGCTATATCGGCTAAGGTAGCACTAGGAGAACCACTGCGATTGTGCCCCAGTTGAGTTGGGTCGAGCACCTCAGTGGAGAAAGCTAAAACTGACTGTCATGATGAAGCGAGAGCTGGTTGCTGTTCGAGAGGTTTTTTCGAGTCCCTAAAGACTTATGCCGCTTAGAGAAAGGAGTCGTCTCTATCCGGCCAAGGCGTGGATAGCGCCCCGAACTCGGTCTTCCGAATACCGGGGGCTTCACTGAAATTTAAAATTATAGAATTCTATGGCTAAGTGAGAGTGTTCACGCATTATAGTCCGATTGCCTTGTTCGTTGGGCTGACCGCCTCCCTCGAAGGACCCAAACATGGGAAAAAGAGCGATTAGGTTTATCCCCGAACACCCCTGCACTAGCGGCATGGGGGCAGAAGCCGATGACTCGCCATCTCTCAGAATTTATAAACAGCCGCACCGAAGGTAATATTTTAAATTCCAACAGCATTGCTTAGCGCATATGAACAAGTTTTCAGCGCATAGGACAAAACGAGCGAGTTTTACTCAAAAAATACATCCTTGGAACATTCATCCGCCACAAGGCAGGCACCCTTCAGAACATCCTTATAGTAATTCTCGGTCTTGTGATGCTCTTTCCCCGGCGGTGGCCCGTCCTTCACAAGCTTCTCAGCATCCAGCTTGCCCCAGTGCACCTTAGCACGGGCAAGGGCCCTACGGGCACCTTCAATGCAGACGGAGCGCTTGATGACTTCGAGCCTCGGACAGGCCCCCACCAGCCGCCGCACCAGCCCGAAATAGCTCCCAGGCAGAGCCTCTCTAGGCCACAGCCGAACTATGAGGCCCTTCATGGCCTGTTCGGCTGCCTTGTGGAGCTCGACCAGTTGCTTCAGCTGGTCGCTCAGGGGCACGGGGTGTCCGGCCTCAACGTACTGAGACCAGAACACCTTCTCTGTCGAGCTGCCCTCCTCGGCTTGATAGAATGCGGCGGCATCAGACACACTCCGGGGAAGATCTGCGAACGCTCCTGGAGAGCTCCGGATTCGGGTAAGTAACAAGTAACTCACGTTTATGTGTTTGCTTTGCATAAAGAATGCCTTACCCGCCGCTATCTTTTTAACCTCATCCAACTCCAGGAGGGCCTTCTGGGATTTGGCCTTGGCAGACTTGGCATTTTCAATAGCCGCCGCGAGCTCGGACACTCGCGTCTTTGAGTCAAGCTCCAAACTCTCATGTTTTTTCATGAGAGCCTGGAGCTCTTGCCGCACCTTACCAACCTAGGCCTCATACTTCTCCCGCTAGGTGCGCTCCGTGGCCGCTCTCTTCTCGGCCTCGACCAGCGCTTGCTTAAGGGTCGCCACCTCAGACGTGGCCCCTACAATAGCCACGATAATCCTGTCATTTTTTGCAATTTCACCTTTATATATATATATTTAAACAAGGTATTTCTTACCTTCATTGTCCTCGAGCTGCTTCTTGGCATGCCCGAGCTCTTGCTCGGACTGCTCGAGGTTCTGCTTTAGTGTGTCCACTTCCGCAGTCAGTGCAGCGGACGCCAGCAAGGAAGCCTGCATACGCATATTGACTCCTTTTTGTTAGACTCCTGCGAATTTTGTTTGATCCTCTATTCGGCTTTTCTTCCCGAACTGCAAACAAAGCATCAGGGGCTACTGTCTATGCGGTAATATTATTTACACATTCTTTACTTACCTGAAAGCCTGTTAAAAGGCTAGTACAAGCTTCAGCCAGTCCGCTCTTGGCGGACTGAACCTTCTGGACCACCGCACTAGTGCGGTGCTCCTCATTGATGGAGGCGCCTTCGAGCACCTCCAACAGATTGTCCGGCGCCCCTGGTTGGACGGGGGTCACCGGCACAGTGGGCTTGCTCCTCTTGGAAGGAGGTCGCCCGCCGGACTCTGGAACCTTTGAAGGTTCCGGAGCGGTGTCCAGCCTTGAGCCAGACTTGGAGCCCTGGGGGGTTTTATCCCCTTTACTCCTGGAGTCCGGGAGGTCGCCTTGCGGCGCCTCCAGGACCACCACCTCCCGACTTGGAACCTGTTGAGACAACACTTCGGCATTGTCCATAGGGCGGGGGGAGGAAGCCGTCGGAAGCGAATTCACATCCGACGAGTCCAGTGAACCGCTCGACGATGCGTCGAGCCGGTCTTTGGGTGGGCTGCATAATCATATTCGACATAAGGGAAAGTTGTGCAATAAAGGAATACTATGAATTACTCTAGTATCCGGATACTTATGATTTCGCCAGGGGCTTGGCCCTGAGTGGCCACTCCTCGCCGCCGTCGTCGGCGTCGGTGGAGTAGTCCGGAGGAAGGGTTTTCCCCTTCTTGGACCCTCCGGCCTCCCCAGAGAGGGCGGCCTTCCTTTTCTTCTCTCCTCCCGCTGGAGGGGGAGAGGTCTCTTCTTCTTCCTCCTCGTCTTCATGGGAGGAATGCGCCTCGGAGCCGTCGGATGATGAACCCGACACCTCCTTGCGCCGGGCACTCTTTCGAGTCCCCGTGGCCTTCTTCGTGGCCTTCTTCTCCAGCACCACATAGGGTGCCGGAACCAGCAGCTTCGCCAAGCGGGCATTGGCTGGGTCTTCGGGCAAAGGAGCCGGACAGTCGATCTGTCCGGACTTTGCCTTCCAACTCTGTCAAAGGTAAGGGAGCTTAGATCCCACATTGAGTTAAACTATGGAAAACTAATACCCTGTAAAAGGTACAAACAACTTACCACGCTAGCGTGACGCTGCATGCTGAATCCGCGATCCTCGGTAGCGGATGCGGGAGCCTCGGCGCCCTTGAAAAGCACCTTCCAGGCATCTTCAGACGTCGTGTCGAAGAGCCTGCTCAGAGTTAGGTGCTGCGCCGAGTTGAACTCCCACAGATTGAGGGCCCGTTGTTGACATGGGAGGATCAGGCGGATGAGCATAACCTGGACTACGTTGACAAGCTTGAGCTGCTTGTCCATCGGGGTTTGGATGCATGTTTGCAGTCCAGTCACCTCTCCTTTGCTGCCCCACGACAGGCCCGTCTCTTTCCAGGACGTGAGCCGCGTTGGGGGTCCGGACTGGAACTCGGGGGCTGCGACCCACTCAGGGTCGCACGACTCGGTGATGTAAAACCACCCCGATTGCCACCCCTTCAGGGTCTCCACAAAGGAGCCCTCGAGCCATAAGACGTTGGGCATCTTGCCCACCATGGCGCCTCCGCACTCCGCCTGGTTGCCACGCACCACCTTCGGCTTGACATTGAAAGTCTTGAGCCATAGGCCGAAATGGGGGCGGATGCAGAGGAAAGCCTCGCACACGACGATAAACACCAAGATGTTGAGGATGAAGTTCGGGGCCAGATCATGGAAATCCGGGCCGTAGTAGAACACGAGTCCCCGGACGAATGGGTGGATCGGAAAGCCTAGTCCATAGAGGAAGTGGGGAAGGAACACTACCCTCTCATGGGGCCTTGGGGTGGGGAGGAGCTACCCCTTTTCGGGAAGCCGGTACGCGATGTCGTTAGACAAGTATCCGGCCTTCCTCTGTTTTTTGATGTGTCCCTCCGTGACGGAGGAGACCATCCACTTGCCTCCCGCTCTGACAAGGCTGGAGAAGGTTGAGGTGGGGAGTGCGGACTTGGGCGCTGAAGCTCGAGTGCGCGAGAATGGATAAGCAAGGGAGGAAGAAGGCGTAGGTGAGAAGTTGGATCCTTATCCCCTTATATGGGTGGACGCAACTACGTGTCCCCACTAGCCTGGTAAAACTCGCTTATCTCCAAGCGCCATAATCAATGGCGCGGTTGGGTTACCCATGCCCGTATTGATGAGAATCCCGAAATAAGGGGACACAATCTCTGCTTTAACAAGACGTGCCAAGGAAACCGCCTCGCATGACCCGCTGAGGTAGGATAATGAAACGACTCAGATAAAGGCTTGGACGTTGTGTGTCACACTACGGAATGCGTTAGCAGATTAGATTTGTGTAAATATTATTATCTCTATGGCAATATGTGGAAACTTATTTTGCAGAGCCGGACACTATCTTTGTGTTCAAAATCTTCTATGAAGTACTTGGAGGAGGAACCCGCCTTGCAATGCCAAAGACAATCTGCGCGCCGGACTCGTGGTCATTGAAGCCTGGTTCAGGGGCTACCGAGGGAGTCCTGGATTAGGGGGTGTTCGGATAGCCGGACTATACCTTCAGCCGGACTCCTGGACTATGAAGATACAAGATTGAAGACTTCGTCCCGTGTCCGGAAGGGACTTTCCTTGGCGTGGAAGGCAAGCTTGGCGATACGGATATGTAGATCTCCTACCATCGTAACCGACTTTGTGTAACCCTAACCCTCTCCGGTGTCTATATAAACCGGAGGGTTTTAGTCCATAGGACAACATACAGAACAACAATCATACCATAGGCTAGCTTCTAGGGTTTAGCCTCTCCGATCTCGTGGTAGATCTACTCTTGTACTACCCATATCATCAATATTAATCAAGCAGGACGTAGGGTTTTACCTCCATCAAGAGAGCCCAAACCTGGGTAAAACTTCGTGTCCCTTGCCTCCTGTTACCATCCGGCCTAGACGCACAGTTCGGGACCCCCTACCCGAGATCTGCCGGTTTTGACACCAACACACACCAACAGGGATTGTTGGGTGTTCAAGCAGGCCGGCAAGTTAATTGCCGAAAACAAGGACAAGGGGCTGCATAGCGATGATGAGGAGGAGCCCCGGCGGCCGCACACTGGAGGACAGAAGAGGTTTCCCCCGCAAATGCGGACGATGAAAATGATATATGCAACCCGCATCCCCAAGAGGGAGCGGAAGCGTGCGCTCAGGGACGTATATGCGTTGGAGCCAGTCGCCCCAAAGTTCAACCCTTGGTCCTCCTGTCCGATCACCTTAGATCACAGGGACCACCCCACTAGTATCCGTCATGGTGGATTCACCGCACTGGTCCTAGACCCAATCATTGACGGATTTCACCTCACTCGAGTCCTCATGGATGGCGGTAGCAGCCTGAACCTGCTTTATCAGGACACAGTGCGCAAAATGGGTATAGACCCCTCAAGGATCAAACCCACAAAAACGACCTTTAAGGGCGTCATTCCAGGTGTAGAGGCCCATTTCATAGGCTCAATTACACTGGAGGTATTCTTTGGATCCCCGGATAACTTCCGAAGCGAAGAGTTAATCTTTGATATAGTCCCGTTCCGCAGTGGTTATCACGCGCTGCTCGGGCGAACCGCATTTGCTAGATTCAATGCGGTGCCGCATTATGCATACCTCAAGCTCAAGATGCCAGGACCTCGCGGAGTTATTACAGTCAATGGAAACACAGAGCGCTCTCTCCGAACAGAGGAGCACACCGCAGACCTCACAGCAGAAATGCAAAGCAGCCTCTCAAGGCAATCAACCAGTTCGGTGCTTCAAAGCCCGGACACCTTCAAGCGCGCTCGGGGCAATCGGCAAATAGACCGCCTGGCACGATCTGAGCTCGCATAGGAATGCGGCGGCCACCCCAATCCCAGCCCAGTGGCGAAATTCGTGCCACGCGTACATAATTACGCATTAAAAATACCATGGGCACAGATGGGGAGGGGGCACAACTGCGGCACGCCCCAAAACGCGGCCTAAACCGCACTAGGCGCTTCCCGTTTTGTTAATTTTCTTTTTCTTTCAGGACCTTAATCTCTGGAAACACTGTCCGACAGCACTATTGCCAAACACATGATGTAGCAACCAAGGAGGTAGACAACTACGTCATACCACGGAATTCCCAGGTTGATTACAGTAACGAGCGAAATATTCGATTTAATATCATTCCTCAGCTTGCCCTTGGAAGGGACATAGTCCTACTCTTTGCTTATCGCACTATCTGTATCACTCTTCTTTAACGCAATTTTTTAATAAACAATGCATGACATTACGACTATTATTGCATTCTTGTTATATATATATATACGTAAAACTGTGTCTACCATAGCTTGCCACAGAACTAGTTAAGTGTCCCTAAACTTTTAGCGGTTCAAAAGTTATCATTAATGACGCCTTGCAACCGTACACTATGGTACGGCCAATACACCAGGGGCTTACGTACCCCACAATGCGGTGTGAAAAGTCCGAACACTTTCACAAGTGCGGCACCCCGAACTTATAGCATTATATGCATCAGCTCCGAATCATGTCTTTGGTCAAATGTTGGGTTTGCCCGGCTCCTATGTTTTGGTACCTTATGTTCCGCTCTATCGGCTAAGGTAGCGCTAGGAGAACTACTACGATTGTTCCCCGGTTCTGCTGGGTTCAGCACCTTAGTAGAGAAAGCTAAAACTGACTGTCATGATAAGGCGAGAGACTGGTAGCTGTTCGGCGAGGGTTTCAAGTCCCTAAAGACTTATGCCGCTTAGAGCGAGGGGTCGGCCCTGTCCGGCTTAAAGGCGTGTATTGCGCCCCGAATTCGGCCTTCCGAATACCAGGGGCTTCGCTGAAATTTAAAATTATAGAATTCTATGGCTAAGTGAGAGTGATAAAGCATTATTAGTCCGGTTGCCTTGTTCGCTGTGCTGAGCACCTCCCTCGAAGGACCCAAACATGGGAACAAGAGTGCTCAAGTTTATCCCGAACGTCCCAGCACTAGTGGCATGGGGGCAGAAGCCGAGGACAAGCCATCTCTCAGATTGGATAAACAGCCAAACAGAAGGTAATATTTTAAATTCCAACAAGCGTTGCATAGCGCATATGAAATAAGTATTCGTACATACAGGATAAAAAGAGCAAGTCTCATTCAAATATTACATCTTTTGAACACTCGTCCGTGATGAGACGGGCACTCGGCAGAACACCCTCATAGTACATCTCGGGGTGGCGGTGCTCCTTGCCCTCCGGCGGCCCCTCCTTGATCAGCTTCACGGCGTCTAGCTTGACCCACTGCAATTTCACACGGGCGAAAGCCCGGCGTGCACCTTCAATGCAGACAGATCGCTTGACGACCTCCAGCCATGGGCAGGCATCCACAGCCGCCTCACCAGGCCGAAGAAGTTGTTCGGAAAGCGTCGCCAGGCCACAGCCGGACTATAAAGCTCTTCATGGCCTGATCGGCCGCCTTATGTAGCTCCACCATCTGCTTCAGCTGGTCGCTCATTGGCACCGGATGTTCGGCCTCAGCATACTGAGACCAGAACAACTTCTCCATTGAGCTCCCATCCTCGGCCTGGTAAAATTGTGGGGCATCGGTCACACTGCGGGGCAGATCTGCGAATGCTCCAGGAGAGCTCCGGATTCGGGTAAGTAATCGGTAATTTACTTTTACATGCTTGCTTTTCATATAGAAAGCCTTACCCGCCGCTATCTTCTTCATCGTGTCGATCTCTTGGAGGGCCTTTTGGGCTTCGGCCTTGGCACTCTTTACACTCTCGAGGGCCGCGGCAAGCTCAGACTCCCGCGTCTTTGAGTCAAGCTCTTGCCACGAGAGCCTGGAGCTCTTGCTGCACCTCGCCCACCCGAGCCTCGTGCTTCTCTCGCTCGGTGCGCTCCTTGGCCGCTTTATCTTCGGCCTTGGTTAGAGCTTGCTTCAGGGTCGCCACCTCGGTCGTGGCTCCTGGCAAACATACGATGATCCTGTCATTTTGCAATCGCGTCCTCTTTTATATATACATATCTATAGACAGGGTATTACTTACCCTTGTTCTCCTTGAGCTGCCTCTTGGCAAGGCTGAGTTCTTTCCTGGACCCCTCGAGGTCCTGCTTCAGTACGCCGACCTCCGCAGTCAGTGCGGTGGACGCCAGCAGCGAAGCCTGCATATGCATATTGACACACTTATATTAGACTCCTGCGATATTATTTGATCCTTTGTTTGGCTTTTCTTTGTGGACACCGAACAAAGCATCAGGGGCTACTGTCTATGCGGTAATATTTCTACTACATTTTAAAACACTTACCTCGAAAACTGTTAGAAGGCTGGCACAGGCTTCAGTCAATCCGCTCTTGGCGGACTGAACCTTCTGGATCACCGCACTCATGATAGTGCGGTGCTCCTCGTCGATGGAAGCGCTGCGAAGCGCTTCCAGCAGACTGTCCGGCGCCTCTGGATGGACAGAGTTTACCGGCACAGGCGTCTTGCCCCTCTTAGAAGGAGGCCGCCTGCCCAAGCCCGGAACCACTGGAGGGTCCGGCATGGTGTTCGGCTGAGGGCCGAACTCGGAGCTCTCAGGGGCCCCGTCCCCTCGGCTCCCGGAGTCTGGAAGGTCGCCTTGAGGCGCCTCCGGGACTGTCTCCCCTCGATCCGGTGCCTCTTGAGACAACACCTCGGCGTTGTCGGCAGGATGAGGGGAGGTGGCGGTCGGGACTGGATCGCTATCCATGTCCGACAAGCCCAAGGAGTCGTCCAATGATACCTCGATATTGGCTCGTGACGGCCTGCATAATTATGTTCAGCGATTAGGGAAAACAGTGCAACAAAGGAATTCCATGAGTTACTCTGGTATTCGAATACTTATGATCTCCCGGGGGGCTTGGCCCTGGGCAACCACTCGTATTCGCCTTCGTCGGCGGCGGTGGAACTATCTGGAAGGAGAGTCCTTCCCTTCTTGGACCCTCCGGCCTCCCCAGTTGGGGCGGCCTTCCTTTTCCTGTCTCCCCCAGTCGATGGGGGAGCATCTTCTTCTTCCTCCTCGTCTTCGGGGGAAGAGTGCGCCGCAAAATCATCGGACGGTGAGTCCAACGACACCTGGCGTCGGGAACTCTTTCGGGTTCCCTTGGCCTTCTTGGTCTTCTCCGGCACCGTATAAGGGGCCGGAGTCAACATCTTCGCCAGAAGAGCGTCTGCGGGGCCTTCGGGCAAAGGAGCCGGACAGTCGATTTGTTCGGCCATCTTCTACCAGTCCTGTCAAAGTTACGGGAGTTTAGATCCCACAGAGAGTCAACCTATAAAAAAATAATAAGTATCCTGTGAAAGGTAAAGCAGCTTACCGCACTGGCTTGGCGCTTCGCGCTGAATCCGCAATCCTCAGTAATAGGAGGAGGGACCTCGACACTTTTGAACAGCACCCTCCAGGCATCTTCATGAGTCGTGTCGAAGAGCCTGTTCAAAGTTCGGTGCTGCGCTGGGTCGAACTCCCACAAGCTGAACTCCCGTCGTTGGCACGGGAGGATCCGGCGGATGAGCATAACTTAGACTATGTTGACAAGCTTGAGCTTCTTGTTCACCATGTTTTGAATACATGTTTGGAGTCCGGTCAGCTCTTCCAAACTACCCCAGGACAGGCCCTTCTCTTTACAGGAGGTGAGCAGCGTGGGGATGACAGATCGGAATTCGGCGGCCGCTGCCCATATAGGGTCGCGCGGCTCGGTGATGTAGAACCACCCCGATTGCCACCCCTTTATGGTTTCCACAAAGGAGCCCTCGAGCCATGTTACGTTGGGCATCTTGCCCACCATGGCGCCTCCACACTCCGCCTGGCGGCCGCCCACCACCTTCGGCTTGACATTGAAGTTCTTCAGCCGTAAGCCGAAGTGGGGCTTGATGCGGAGAAAGGCCTCGCACATGACGATAAATGCTGAGATGTTGAGGCTGAAGTTCGGGGCCAGATCATGGAAATCCAGGCCGTAATAGAACATGAGCCCCCGGACGAACGGATGGAGAGGGAATCCCAGTCCGCGGAGGAAATGGGTGAGGAATACTACCCTCTCACGGGGCCTGGGGGTGGGGATGAGATGCCCCTCATCTGGGAGCCGGTGCACGATGTCGTCGGGCAGGTATCCAGCTCTCCTTAGTTTCTTGATGTCTCCCTCCGTGATGGAGGAGACTATCCACCTGCCTCCCGCTCCGGAGATGGTTGGAGAAGGTTGAGGTGGGAAGTGTGGACTTGGGCGCTAGAGCTCGAGTGTGCGAACGGATGAGCAAAGGAGGAAGAAGGTGTGGATAGAAAGGTGAATCCTTATCCCTTTATATGGGCGGACGAAGCTAAGCGTCCCCACTTGCCTGGTAAAACTTGCTTATCCCCCAAGCGCAGCAATTGATGGCGCGGTTGGGTTTCCCACGCCCGTATTGATGAGAATCCCGTAATAAGGGGACACGACCTCTGCTTTGACAAGACGTGTCGAAAAACTGCCTCGCGTTATGAGCGGGGCTGGTTAAAGGGAACGGTTCGAATAATCACCAGGCCATGACATGACGTCATACTGTTAAGACAAGTCAGCAAATTAGATCTGTGAAAATATTATTCTCTCTACGGTGGAATGTGGAACTTATTTTGCAGGGTCGGCCACTATCCTCGTATTCAAATTCTTCTGTGATGTATTCAGAGAAGGAACCCGCCTTGCAATGCCGAAGGCAATACTATGCGCCGGACTCATCGTCATTGAAGCCTGGTTCAGGGGCTACTGAGGGAGTCCTGGATTAGGGGGTCTCCGGACAGCCGGACTATCTCCATTGGCCGGACCGTTAGACTATGAAGATACAAAGTGGATTTGTAGCGTGTATCTGAGCTTGTCGCCTTTGGGAGAGGTAAGGACGACGCCGGCTCCCAAGCCAGTGCGCATCTTGGATCCGTCGAAGTGCATGTGCCAATGGGTGGAGTCAGGAGCCGGCGGCAGGTACTGGGTCTCGGCCCAGTCGACGAGGAAGTCGGCCAGTGCTTGGGACTTGATGGCGGTGCGGGGCTGGTAGAAGATCGTGTAGGGGGCCAGCTCGATGGCCCATTTCGCCACCCGGCCGGATGCGTCCCGGCTGCCTATGATCTCGGCCAGCGGGGCGGTGCATACGACCGTGACGAGATGCTCTTGAAAGTAGGGCTTCAGCTTCTTGGCGGTGAAGTACACGCCGTAACACATCTTCTGGTAGTGCGGGTAGTTCTGCTTTGAGGCGGACAGCACCTCACTCAAATAATACACCGGCCTCTGGACCGGCTGGGCTCGGCCTTCTTCTGGGCGTTGGACTACGATGGCGGTGCTGACCACCCGCTGGTTGCGGCGATGTAGAGGAGCATGGGCTCTTTCTCAGTCGGCGCCGCCAGAACGGGCGGCGTGGCCAGCATCTTCTTCAGCTCGTGGAAAGCTTGGTGGCCTGGTCGTTCCACTCGAAGTGAGTGCTCTTCTTCATGAGGCGGTAGAGGGGGAGAGCTTTCTCGCCGAGCCGGCTGATGAAGCGGTTCAAGGAGGCCAAGCACCCGGTGAACTTCTGAATGTCTCGAAGCTTGGTGGGGATCGCCATTCTCTCGATGGCCTTGATCTTCACCGAGTTGCATTCGATGCCGCGTTCGGAGACCAGGAAGCCTAGGAGCTGGCCGGCTGGCACTCCGAACACGCATTTCTCAGGGTTGAGCTTGATTTGAAATCGGCGCAGGTTCTCAAACGTTTCCTTGAGGTCTCCCAGCAAGGTGTCACGCTTCTCCGTCTTCACCATGATGTCATCCACGTAAACATGAGCGTTTCTGCCGAGCTGCTTGAGGAGGCACTTCTGCATGCAACGCTGAAAAGTGGCACCGGCATTTCTCAAGCCGAATGTCATAGTCAGGTAACAGAAGGCTCCAAATGGCGTGATGAAGGCGGTCTTCAGGCGGTCGTCCGGATCCAGCTTTATCTGGTGATATCCGGAGTAAGCATCCAAGAAACTCAACAGCTCGCATCCGGCTGTGGAGTCTATCACTTGGTCTATCCTTGGCAGGGCAAAGGGATCTTTGGGGCAGGCCTTGTTGAGGCTTGTGTAGTCTATGCACATGCGCCACTTATTGTTCTTCTTTAGCACGAGGACCGGGTTGGCGAGCCACTGTGGGAAGAAAACTTCCATAATGAAGCCGGCTGCCAAAAGCCGGGCTATCTCCTCCCCTACAATCCTGCGTTTCTCCTCCGACAGTCAGCGAAGGGGTTGTTTGACTGGCTTTGCGTCTTCTCGAACGTGTAGTTTGTGCTCGGCGAATTTCCTCGGAACACCCGGCATGTCCTTGGGGGACCATGCGAAGATGTCCCGATTCTTACGGAGGAAATCGGCGAGCTCGCCTTCCTATTTGCGGTTCAGGTTTGCCCCGATGATGGCAAACCTCTCTAGATGCTCGGGGTCAAGAGGTATCTTCTTCGTCTCCTTGGCCGGCTGAAAAGATCCTTGAGCATCATGCTCCTTGGGGTCGAGGGACACGGCCGACTGTTTGCCGGCTATGGCCACGACTCGGTCCAGCATCTTCTTTTCTTCGGCAATCACAAGGGACTCGGCCAGCCGGCTGCTGCGCACTCAGAGGACTTCTTGTAATCGCCGGCTATGGTGATGACGCCTTTGGTGCTTGGTATCTTCATCTTGAGGTATGCATAGTGGGGAACTGCCATGAATTTGGCCAAGGCGGGTCGGCCAAGCAATGCATGGTAAGGGCTCTCCAGGTCCACCACTTCAAACCAGATCGCTTCCCGGCGGAAATGCTCCTTGTCCCCAAAAAGCACATCGATCTTGGTCTTGCCAATGGGGGCGCAGGACAGGCCGGGTACGATGCCATGAAACACTGTCCGGGTAGGCATGAGCTGCTTCGTCTTGATGTTTAGCTTCTCCAGGGTGTCAAGGTACAGGATGTTGATGCTGCTCCCGCCGTCTATCAACACACGGGAGAAGCGGGCGGCGCGTCTGTCTGTTGCAAGGGTGGCTTCCAGGACCAAAACATAAGAGCCGGGATACGGCATCACCTCTGGATGGTCGGCCCGGCTCCAGCTGATGGGCTTTTCTGACCAATGCATGTGTCCGGCGGGGTTGGCAGCGACCATGCTGACTTCCTGGCGCTCTCGGCGTTTGCTGCGCCGGTCTTCGGGCTGGCTTGTAAAGATGATGTAGGTTGCTTGCTCGTCAGGGAACTCGTCATGCACGGCTCCGACCGCGGGCCGAGCTGCCGGAGGCGGCGGAGGCGGAGGCGGCGTGAGCCCCTCGCCTTTGGAGATTCAGGTGAGCCAATGGCACTTCCGGGTTGTGTGGTTGGACGGCTTCGCGCCGCTGTGGAACTTGCACGGGGCGTCGAGAGTTTGCTCGTAGGAGAAAGTCGGCTGCCAAGCCGGCCGGCCGCCCTTGGGTTTCTTGGGCGCGGGCCGCCCTTCAGGCGGCGCGTCTTCGACTGTGGCCACCTGCCGACTGGCGGCAGGCGGCGCAGGGCCCTTGCGCTTGTGGTCGTTCGAGCGGGGGTGTCGGTCGGAATCCCCAGCCGGCGTCTTGGGTGCCGGGTTGAGTACCTTTCCGGACGCGTCTACCTGAAGCTCGGTCTTCATCGAGGAGTCGGCGGTGGCGTACTTGTCCGCTATGTCCAGAAGCTCGTCGAGGGTAGTCGGCTCGTCGCAGAGGAGCTTGTGCTTGAGGAGGGTGCCTTCTCGGCATCCGGCTATGAAGTATTCTATGGCTTGCACCTCGTGCACCCCTTCGCAAGAGTTGCGGAGCTCGGCCCAACGCGTGAGGTAATCGCGAGTGGACTCGGCGGGGCCTTGTACGCACAAGGAGAGCTGTCTGGGCTTGGGGGCCCGCTTGTAGGTGCTGGTGAAGTTGCGGATGAAAGCTTCGATGAAATCTAGCCAGCTGTTGATGCTGAGAGGCTTGAGGCTGTTGAGCCAGGTCCGCGCCGTGCCTTGCAGCATGAGGGGCACATACTTCACGGCAACGCGCCGGTTGTCGTTGGCTATGCTGACCGCCGTGGAGTAGTCGATCAACCAATCTTCCGGCTTCACGGAGACGTTGTACTTGGGCGTGTCTCTTGGGAGCGAGAACCCTTTCGGGAAGGGCTCATCGCGGATGCGGGGGCTGAAACAAGGCGGGCCGACATCGTCTTCTTCTTCCAATGCCAGGGATCGTGCCAAGCGGTCGATCCGATGGCGGGCGTCGTTCTCGCCGACTCCTTCGCGGCGACCCAGTCAGCCGCTGAGAGTCGGGTGCGCCACTGGCGGCGGGGTGGGATATCTCTCCCCACGGGGTCAAGGCGGAGGCGGGTTGCCGGGCCATTCCATGGCTCGGGGATGGCCGTCCGTGTCTCGCTCGATGGAGATTTGGGTCCGGCTGCGGCTGGCAGTCGGCTCTTGCTCGCGCCGCACGCGGGTGTCGCTCGTAGCCGGCGTTCGGGACGTCACGCCGTGATCTCGGCGCGGGGGAGGGCTTCCCGCGCGGGCGTCTGCTTCATGTCGCTGCGCGGCTGCGTCAATCAGTTGCTGGATGCGCCGGGTCATGTGGAGGAGGTCCGACCTCCAAGCCGTCCAACTCGTCTACGGCAGCCTGGGTGGCATGCAAGTTCTCGAGCGGAGTGGCATAGACCGGGCGGTCGATTCCCAGCATGTCGGCGATGACGGCGCCGCGTTGCTTGACAAGGCCGGCCCGGCTCGGCCCGCCCGGGGCCGGCGTGCCGAAGGCGACGCGGTCAGCTTCGCGCTGATAGGCCTCAGTGAGGCGTCTTACGGAAGCCAGCCTCCGGACTTCTGCGAGGAGGGCGAGGCGGCGTGCCTCCAGTGCTTCGTCGTTGGCATTAGCCGGGAGGGGGGTGAACAAGTCGTGGGCCGCCGCGTGCGGGGCGTCGTGGGCGCTCTCGTCGGCCGGGCTGCCGTGGCCGACAACCATCACTTCGGTAGTGGCAGCGTCACAGCCGTCGGCTCAAGGAAGCGGGTCGTTGTAGATCGTGACGTTGGTGGGGAAGGCATCGAACGAGGCCGTGTCGGAGTCAACAGGCATCGGGTCGGTGGAGCCAACCGACTCCAGGTCCGCAGCGGGCTCGCTGGAGACATGGAGCCGACCGAGAAGGTTGGCGAGGTGGTCGGTGCCCGCATCGGAGGCGAGCTCGTCGGAGATGAGGGTTTCCTCGAGGAGATCGGCAAGGCTGCTCGCCGCGCAGATGCTGGTGACGCCTTGCAGCGCGTCGTGGCAAGCGCCATCGGGCGTGCCGGGCTGGCTACGCTCGCGGGGGAGGAAGAGGGTTCCCGTCCAGAACAGGTCTCCGAACGACGGTGCACCTAGCCCCATGGTGGGCGCCAAATGTCGGGTGGTAGGTGCGACATATGCCAACGGGTGGCTTATCATTGTGGGAGCCAGTAAGACATCGCCGGCGCCTGGAAACGGGATAAGGCGAAGACATGCACGCAGGCGGATCTTACCCAGCTTCGGGGCTCTCCTTGGAGATAACACCCCTACTGCTGCTCTGCGGGGTCTCCGCATGTTCACTAGTCGAACAAGTAGCTACACAATGCTCCTTGAGCTGTTTGGTAGGAGGAGGAAGAAGGGCACGGCTAGCCTGCTTCTTCTCCTTGTGGGGTGTTTAGAACTAGCAGGGGGTCGAACCCTTTGCATGAGTGCCCCGGGGGGTTTATATAGGCCTACCCCCCGGGGGTACAATGGTAATCCGACCGGGCGCGGGGCCCAGTCGTCTGTGACTGCGCTCGCCGGCTTCTGCGCCGGCTGTTGGGGCCCGCCGAATGGTGGGTCCCGCCGGCTACCGGCCACCTGGTCGACAGGCAGGCCCCACGGTCCAGGGCCTGGTCGGCGGCTGGTTACTGTGGCTTCATGTTGGTGACGTGGGCTTCGTCGTGGTTGGCGCGGATACAGTGTTGTCGCCCGTCGAGTGATCGTTGTAGCCTCACCGCGTCTTGTCTCCTTAATGGGGCGTCTCCTTCGAGGGAGGCGGCAAGCCGGCCGCGGGGAGCCGACTCTGTATTGGGCCGACTGGTTGGAGGCGTGGCCGCCTGCGGGCGTCTGTCTGCCCGAAGGGGCCCACCATCTATGGGCCACGCTGGTGGCCCGTCGTGGGTGACACCAAGGTCAACATGGCAACAGTGCCGCGCCGGACGGGCCATGCCTACTCCGTACGGCGTACTGTGCCAGGCGTGCTCCAGGGTTCGGGGGTGGCAGGCTTCACTGTAGCCACACCCCGTCGCACCACCATTAGGTGGGTGCAAACTTTGAGGGTACGGTCTCTACCGCTTTATGGGAGCCGGTTTCTTGGAGTCGGCCTCCTCATGGCCGGCTTTTTTAGAGTCGGCATCTTGGAGCCGGCTTCCTCGAGTCGGCCACCCATGGTTTTCTTTATGAGGGGTAAAGTTGGGCCGCCTTCCTCGAACTGGCCTGGGTGACAGCCAGCCAGGGGAAGGCGACCCCATGTCTTGGACTCCTGAGAGCCGGACGGGCTCGTAATTTTTTCAGAAGGGCCAGGGGAAGCCGGCTAGGCTACCCATGGCTATTTACTCCGACAGTAGTCCCCGAAGCTGATCGAGCCTCGAGGCGGACAGTGGGACGAGAATCTTGGTCAGCTTCCTATCCTGAAGAGCCGGCTTTGCTTGTGCACGCCGACTTCAGAGAGCCCCAGTTCTCGCAGGCGGGGACGCGGACTACGTGGCGAGGTAATCCTGCCAACGCACGCGCGCGACGGGACATTGCCGCAGGCCCGGGCCTGCCACTCGCAGGCCTCGGTCCGAGCGCGGATCTTCCTTGGCCCAAATGGGCCACTCGCCTTCCCGCGGCGGTTTTTATTCCACCATCATGGCACAGTAATCACGGGACGTGGGGGAGTGGGCACGATCGATCCCCACGCTTCCCTACACCGTGCCTCCTCGGTCCCGCCTCGCGAGCCTATAAGTAGGGGGAGGAGGGGGAACGGCAGAGGTTCGCACGCTCTCTCTCACTCCGCCCCCTCTGGTCCTTGCTTCTTCCTCTCATTGTCGCCGCAGCCTCCCGTCTCAGCGCCGCCGCGCCTCCACATCGCCTCGCTCCCATGGTGCTGTCAAGCTCGTGGGACGGCTCCAACGTCCATGAGGATCACGTGGAGTTCCTCCGCCAGACCCGGTGCCTGCCCGACGCCAACCTCGTGCGGGTCCATCTGGGGCCGAAGACGGAGATCTCGCCGGTGCCGGAGAAGGGTGAGCGGGTCGTCTTCCGCTCGCACTTCCTGCGCGGCTTCGGCCTTCCGGCGAGCGGATTTCTGCGCTCCTTCCTCGAGTTCTACAACCTCCAGCCGCATCACCTCACGCCCAATGCGGTGATGCTGCTGTCGGCCTTCGTCTCCCTCTGCGAAGGCTTCTTGGGGCTGTTCCCCACGCTGGAGCTCTGGGGAGAGTTCTTCCAGAGCAAGCTCGGCACCGTCGTCCCGGGCGTGCCCGCCCCCTGCGGGGCCTTCATCGCCATGAGGAGGGCGAGCGAGAACAACCCGTTCCCGCCCATCCCCCTGATCCAGTCGGTGAAGATCTGACAGAAATCGTATTTCTACGTGAAGAACGTCGCCGAGCAAGGAGACCACGTCAACCTGCCGGCTTACGTAGCCGGCCCGCCGGCTGGGAGGCAGCCCTCATGGAGTTTCCGGTCCCGGTCACTGTCTCAGGCCGGGAACGCCGCCGTCTCCCGGCTTTGGGTGATGATCTAGTCGAAGGGCCTGAACGGGGCCGACTTGGTGGCCGCCTTTGTGGAGCACCGGGTATCTCCTCTCCAGAGCCGGCCCCACATGATGTGCCAGATGAGCGGCCGCTTCGACCCAAGCCGGCTGAGCACCAGGGAGATGCCTCATGCGGAGGTATCGTATATGGTAAACTACATCTCAAATTGCAAGCTCACCGAAGACTGGCGATACGGCAAGGCGTCGTATTCTCGCGCCAACCCTCCGCCCATGGTAAGTTTTTCTTCTCTTTCTCCTTTTCATGGGTAGCCGGCTTTACGATGGACGGCTTCTAATCAGTCGGTCTTTCTTATGCAGAACCCCCTTCTCCCGCTGACGACCGGGACAGCGGGGATAGAACGTCAGTATGCCCCCGACCGCACGGTGGACGACATCGACGATCCGGACTTGGGGGCGGCCGCCATGGAAGATGCCGTCGTGGGGGACGACGCCGAGCCCGGGGGCACAAGGCTCACCGCCAGCTTCGAGGACTGGCCGGATGATTTCGAAGCCGAAGTCGCCCCGCGTCGCCAGCCGACGGCCGACCATCAGGGCGCGGGCTCGTCTATCGTGCCGGTTGCCGGTGGCGGCGCACAGAAGCGCCAGGCCGCTTCAGGCCTCTTCGGCAGTCGGCCGAAGAAGTCCAAAGTCTCCACCGCGGCGACCAAGCGAGACGAGGCGGCTGCGAAAGCGGCCCGCTTCCGCAAGGCGGTGAAGCAGCCTCAGGCGGTCTCAGCGTAAGTCTTCAATTGCCCTGCTGCATGCTCTTTGTTATTCTCTTCTTGTTAGAGCGTTCTTCTTAACTTGTTCCGCTTGCTGGACAGGGCGCCGCTTTTCCTTGAGCGTGGTCTGGGCGGCTCCATAGTGGGGCCGACTGGAGGTTCTTCAAGCTCCCGCCGCGTGGACCCCCGTGCCGACCTCAGGGAGGCCACAGAGCGGAACGACCGTGAAGCACGGGAGGAGCGCGAGGCAGTGGAGAAAGCGGCCGCCCAGGCGGCGAGGGAGCAGGCCGACGCGGCAGTCAAGGCCCAGACGGAGGCGGCGACCGCGGAGACGGAGGCGGAGAGTTCGCGCAACCAGCCTCCGCTGCTCGCCATTCCCCTCCGAGCCATGGCCCCCGACACCCCATTGCCCTTGGAGGAGGAGATCGTCCAAGGCCCGCCTCTGATGGAGAGGGGGGAGGACCCCGTGGCCTTTGCAAGGAGAACGCCGCCAGCCGCGCCAACCGGAGCGGGCCAAGGCGGCCAGTCGTCAGCGGCGCCAGAGGGGCCGGCCGGGGGCGAGCCGGAGGGCAGAGCCGGCCTCGAGGTGCAGCCGATGATGGGCCGACGCGCAGGGGGAGGCGCCGCCCGGACGGAGTCGCGCCGAGTCGCGGGCGCGAGCCAGTCGGCGGAAGATTTGGAGGCGGCCAGCACTGCCACATCCGAGTGGACTCCCAGCGGAGGGACTGGCGAGCTGAATGTGGCGGCTCAAGGGGTCCGGAGCCGGCCGCAAGCTCAGGCCGCCCTGCTGCAACAGTTCACCCAGGAGTTCCTGTCAACGCGAGCCACCATTCGGGTAAGTCCTTCATTCTTGGCCGCTTTGCTCTCTTGATTTCTTCCGTGGGGGCGCGTCAGCGCACCCACTGGGTGTAGTCCCCGAGATTTGGGCCGACTGCTGCGTAGTCGGGTCGGATCTTTCTTGACGGCTACCTTATTTTTGCCTCTTGTCTGAACTTCCAGGAATATCGCAACCTCCGTGCTGCCACCTTCAACTCCCAGGCTCGGGAGTTGAGCCGGAGGACCGACGACCTGGCCGACAGCCGAAGTAAGTACTCAATCTTGTCTGTCTCCTGTGGGGCGCGTCAGCGCACCCACTAGGTGTAGTCCCCGAGATTCGGGCCGACTGCTGAGCAGTCGGGTCGGATCTTTCTCGACGACTCTTCCCTTATTGATTTTTTCTTTTTCTTTGTCTTCAGGGGCCAACGCCGACTTGAGGAAGGAGCTCAGCGAAGCGAAGGCCGCCCTTCATACCAAGGAGGCCGAGTACGCCGCCTTGGTTCAGGAACGAGATCGCCTAGCCAAGAAGCTGGCCGACCAAGAGGAGAGCCACAAGGCGGCCCTGCAGGCGGCGCAGGATAGCGAAGCCGCCCTGAAGGCAGAGTATGAAACCGAGGCGGCGAGTTGGGCTGAGACCCGGCGAGCCCTGGATGAAGGCTTCGGCCGGATCGAGGATTTGATCGACGGTAAGCCGCCTTCCTCGCCCCTCTCCTGCCCCTTGCCGCCTGGGCTTTTGGCTTAACTTGAGCTGGTGCTTGTTTTTTGGTGCAGACTACTTCCCCGGCTACTCCGCCTTCGCCGCCCAAAGCATTGAGGCCCATCGCAAAGTGCGCTGTCAGGCGGGGGCCAACATCGCGCCGGATGCGAACCGGACGCTTGAGGAGCAGCTCTTGGCTGTCCAAGCGCGGCTGCAGCCGGCTCATCGGATGCTTCGCCGGCTACAACGTGCCGGGGCGCAAGTGTTGGCCGCCCTCTGGCCCGGCGAGACAATCCCCCGCACCCCAAGCCGAACTGCCGACTGGCTAGAGGTCGCAGTCGGTCGCTTTGAAGCTTGGAAGGCGTCGGCGGCCCGCCTCGGAGCCGGGCGGGCGTTGGAGTTCGTTCGGGCTTGGTACCCAGGGCTGAGCCTGGACCAGCTACGCACTTGGCGGATGGAGGCCGATGCGGAGCTGGAGGAGGTGAGGCCGGCTATCGCCCAACGAGCTTCGACGATCGCCGAGTGCACCGACATCAGCGTTTTCACACCCAAAATCGATGATGACGGTGTTGCTCAGCCGGAGGAGTGGTTCAGGCTGAACCCGGCGGTGGGCGAGGACTCCGCGGAGGAGATTGCCTCCAGCGACGAGGGCGAGGATGACGAAGAGGAGGACGGCGAAGACGTCGAGCCGGCTGGTGGAACAACCGGCCGACCTCAGGCCGACCGTGCCTCCAGCAACGAGGCGTGTGGAAGCGCGCCCTCTGCGGGAGGCGGCGACCAAGCCGAAGTTCGCCAGCCGGCCGCTCCCTCAGCCGGCACGACCGTCTCCGCCAACTAGTCCGGCTCGTCGGTCGCTCCGCCAGCTTGACCTGCCGTCTTTATCTTTCCTGCTTGTTGTCTTTTGAACAATCTTCATTAAGTTTTCGCAGTTCCACCCACTGGGGGTGTATCCAAACTATGTTGAATGCTGGCCTCTTGGAGGTCTTTTATGTAAATATTATTATGTGCATGTCTGGTTCTCATTTGCGTATGCTCTTTATCCTTAGGCCTTTTCCTTTGCCGCCTTCCCTCTTTGGGGAGGCAAGTACTTGAGCTTTCTTGGATTGAAGTGAAGTGAATGGAAACCGGTCGGCCGGCTACTCTGGTAGCCAGTCGGCGGTGAGAGAAAAAACCGGCTTTTGTTATATTAGTCCGTTAGTCCCTAGCCATTTTTTCGTGTGGGCGCCCGTTCCTGCCTTTAACTCTTGCCAGTCGGACAGCAGTGGTAAATTCAGATTTGCGAGGATCCCTTATCCTACCCCATTGTGGAAGTTTGCATGCAGTGGTAAAATCCTCTAAGTCCATGGTATAAGATTTATCATAAAGATCAAACAGGACAGTTGGAGAATTACGTGAAGTGGAAAATTCAAACCTCCTCACAAAGGAGCTAGTGAGCTCATGATACTGACTGCACTTCTCTTCCTCGAAGCTCACCAGATCAGCGTTACACAAATATGCATTGAATTCTTCTTTTATTCCTGCTTCATCCATAAAATTTTCAGAAGGCCACTCAAAAGGACGCACTGGAGCGTCTCTTGGTGGCTCTTCGTCAGCATCACGCATTGCAAGCATGGGTCCTTGCTTCTTTGAAGAACCACCTTGGAACATTTTCCTAAGCATTTTTCTTCCTCTGATAAATTCTGAAATTTTTTAGTAACTTCAAAATAAAAGTAAACCAAACTCAATAATATTGATAGTAACTACTCCTACAAGTGCCTAGGGCCTATATCATGCATCAAAACTACTTTTGACCATATAAATTTGACATGCAAGCTCAAGAACAGGGTCACCTAAGCAGCAAAAATATGCAATGAATAAAGCACTAGAATAAAAACTAATTGGACCAAGGGAGGAGTCACATACCAAGGAACAATCTCCCCAAGTAGTTTTGTGAGAGGTGCTTTGAGCAAGGAGATCGAAAATGGCAGCAAGATGAGCTAGAACTCGTGCTTAAGCTGGATATTCATGTTTGTGGGAGGAAGATGAAGTGTGTGGGTGCAGGAATAAGTGGAGGAGGGCCACCGTGGGCCCACGAGGCAGGGAGCGCGGCCTAGAGGGGTGGGCGCACCCTCCACCCTCGTGGCAAGGTGGTTGCCCCCCCCCCCCTGGTGTGTTCTCTGTTCCATAAATCCTCAAATATTCTAGAAAAAATCATGTTTAATTTTCAGGGCATTTGGAGAACTTTTATTTTCGAGGTATTTTTATATTGCACGGATAATCAGATAACAGACAAACAAATATTTTTTTATTTTATTTAATATAAATAACAGAAAGTAAAAGTGGGATACAGAAAGTTGTGCCTTCTAGTTCCATCCATCTCATGATCATCAAAAGGAATCCACTAACAAGGTTGATCAAATCTTGTTAACGAACTCATTCTGAATAACATGGAACCGGAGAAATTTCGAATAACACTATGTTACCTCAACGGGGATATGCACAACCCCAATAATAAGAATATCATATTTCTTCTTGACAGTAGGAAGAGGAAATTCAAAACCTCCAAATACAATCGATGGAATTTTTCCAATAGAGTTGATACTATGAACTTGAGGTTGTTTCCTCGGAAAGTGTATCGTATGCTCATTACCATTAACATGAAAAGTGACATTGCCCTTAGTGCAATCAATAAAAGCCCCTGCAGTATTCAAAAAGGGTCTTCCAAGAATAATAGACATACTATCGTCCTCGGGAATATCAAGAATAACAAAGTCCGTTAAAATAGTAACATTTGCAACTACAACAGGCACATCCTCACAAATACCAACAGGTATAGCAGTTGATTTATCAGCCATTTGCAAAGATATTTCAGTAGGTGTCAACTTATTCAAATCAAGTCTACGATATAAAGAGAGATGCATAACACTAACACCGGCTCCAAGATGACATAAAGCAGTTTTAACATAGTTTCTTTTAATAGAGCATGGTATAGTGGGTACTCCTGGATCTCCAAGTTTCTTTGGTACTCCACCCTTAAAAGTATAATTAGCAAGCATGGTGGAAATTTCAGCTTCCGGTATCTTTCTCTTATTTGTAATAATATCTTTCATATACTTAGCATAAGGATTGGTTTTGAGCATATCAGTTAATCGCATATGTAAAAAGATAGGTCTAATCATTTCAGCAAAGCGCTCAAAATCCTCATCATCCTTTTTCTTGGATGGTTTAGGAGGAAAGGGCATGTGTTTCTGAACCCAAGGTTCTCTTTCTTTACCATGTTTCCTAGCAACAAAGTCTTTCTTATCATAACGCTGATTCTTTGATTGTGGGTTATCAAGATCAATAGCAGGTTCAATTTCTATATCATTATCATTACTAGGTTGGGCATCATCATGAACATTATTATTAACATTATCATTAGTTTCAGGTTCATTACCAGGTTGTGTTTCTGCATCAAAAATAGAAATATCATTTGGATTCTCAGGTGTTTCAACAATAGGATCACTAGAAGCATGCAAAGTCTTATCATTTTTCTTTTTCTTCTTTTTAGAAGAACTAGGTGCATCTATATTATTTCTCTGAGAATCTTGCTCAATTCTCTTAGGATGGCCTTCAAGATACAAAGGTTCCTGAGTCATTCTACCAGTTCTAGTAGCCACTCTAATATCATTATCATTATCTTTACTATTCAATTCATTGAGCAAATCATTTTGAGCTTTAAGTACTTGTTCTACTTGAGTGGTAACCATAGAAGCATGTTTACTAATAAGTTTAAGTTCACTTTTAACATTAGCCATATAATCACCCAAGTGTCTAAGCATATTTGAATTGTATTTCAATTGTCTACCAAAATAAGCATTAAAATCTTCTTGCTTAGCCATAAATTTATCAAACTCATCTAAGCATGGACTAGCAAATTTAGTAAATGGGGTTACAGCTTTATCATATATATAGAGAGAATTTAACTTTACTACCTGTGTCGGGTTATCAAGGCCATGTGTTTCTTCAATAGGTAAAGGATTAAGATTATATGTTTCTTCAACAGGCGGTAAATTAAGACTGTGTATTTCTTCAATAGGAGGCAAATTATTAACATCTTCAGCTTTAATACCTTTTTCTTTCATAGATTTCTTTGCCTCTTGCATATCTTTAGGACTGAGAAATAGAATACCCCTCTTCTTCGGAGTTGGTTTAGGAATAGGCTCAGGAATTGGCTCCGGAGGTGTCCAATTATTTTCATTTGTCAACATATTATTCAATAGAATTTCAGCTTCATCCGGTGTTCTTTCCCTAAAAACAGAACCATCACAACTATCCAGGTAATCTCTGGAGGCATCGATTAGTCCATTATAAAAGATATCAAGTATTTCATTTTTCTTAAGAGGATTATCAGGCAAAGCATTAAGTAATTGGAGAAGCCTCCCCCAAGCTTGTGGGAGACTCTCTTCTTCAACTTGCACAAAATTATATATATATATCCCTTAAGGCAGCTTGTTTCTTATGAGCAGGGAAATATTTAGCAGAGAAGTAATAAATCATATCCTGGGGACTACACACACAACTAGGATCATGATAATTAAACCATATCCTAGCATCACCCTTTAATGAGAACGGAAATATTTTAAGGATATAAAAGTAGCGAGTTCTCTCATTTTTAGTGAACAGGGTAGCTATATCATCCAGTTTAGTAAGATGTGCCACAACAGTTTCAGATTCATAACCATGAAAAGGATCAGATTCAACCAAAGTGATTATATCAGGATCAACAGAGAATTCATAATCCTTATCAGTAACAAAGATGGGTGAAGTAGCCAAAGCAGGGTCGGGTTTCATTCTATCATTTAGGGATTGCTTACTCCATTTAGCTAATAATTTTTTGAAGTCCAGTTCTATTTTTGCAAGCTAAAATGGCTAAAGAAGCATCTTTATCAAATACATAACCCTTAGGAATAGCAAGTGGTTCTTCATCATCACTTTCATCAGTATCATCAGATTCAATATTTTCAATTTCTCTAGCCCTAGCAAGTTGTTCATCAAGAAAAGCACTAAGTGACATAGTAGTATCAGGCATAGAGGTAGTTTCATCATAAGTATCATGCATAGCAGAAGTGGCATCATCAATAACATGCTAACATATTTGAACGAATAGCAGAAGTAGGTGTAGGTGTCGCAAGCTTACTCAAAACAGAAAGGTGAATCAACTGCAGAGCTAGATGGCAGTTCCTTACCTCCCCTCGTAGTTGAGGGATAAATCTTGGTTTTTGGATCTCTCAAGTTCTTCATAATGATAAGCAGATATATATCCCAAGTGACTCAAAGAATAGAGCTATGCTCCCCGGCAATGGCGCCAGAAAATAGTCTTGATAACCCACAAGTATAGGGGATCGCAACAGTTTTCGAGGGTAGAGTATTCAACACAAATTTATTGATTCAACACAAGGGGAGCCAAAGAATATTCTCAAGTGTTAGCAGCTGAGTTGTCAATTCAACCACACCTGGAAACTTAATATCTGCAGCAAAGTGTTTAGTAGCAAAGTAATATGATAGTAGTGATAACGGTAGCAAAAGGTAATAGTAGTAAAAGTAATATTTTTGGTATTTTGTAGTGATGATAGCAACAGCAACGGAAAAGTAAATAAGCGAAGAACAATATATGGAAAGCTCGTAGGCAATGGATCAGTGATGGAGAATTATGTCGGATGCGGTTCATCATGTAACAGTCATAACCTAGGGTGACACAGAACTAGCTCCAGTTCATTTATATAATGTAGGCATGTATTCCGAACATAGTCATACGTGCTTATGGAAAAGAACCTGCATGCCATCTTTTGTCCTACCCTCCCGTGGAAGCGGGGTCCTTACGGAAACTAAGGGATATTAAGGCCTCCTTTTAATAGAGAACTGGAACAAAGCATTAACACATAGTGAATACATGAACTCCTCAAACTACGGTCATCACCGGTAAGTATCCCGATTATTGTCACTTCGGGGTTAACGGATCATAACACATGATAGGTGACTATAGACTTGCAAGATAGGATCAAGAACACTCATATATTGATGAAAACATAATAGGTTCAGATCTGAAATCATGGCACTCGGGCCCTAGTGACAAGCATTAAGCATAGCAAAGTCATAGCAACATCAATCTCAGAACATGGTGGACACTAGGGATCAAACCCTAACAAAACTAACTCGATTACATGATAGATCCCATCAAACCCATCACCGTCCAGCAAGCCTACGATGGAATTACTCACGCACGGCAGTGAGCATCATGAATTGGTGATGGAGGATGGTTGATCATGACGATGGCGACGGATTCCCCTCTCCGGAGCCCCGAACGGACTCCAGATCAGCCCTCCCGAGAGGTTTTAGGGCTTGGCGGCGGCTCTGTATCGTAAAACGCGATGATTTCTTCTCTCTGATTTTTTTCTCATCGAAACTCAATATATGGAGGTGGAGGTGGAGTTGGAGTCGGAGAGGCAACAGGGGCCCACAAGGTAGGGGCGCGCCCCCCACCCTCGTGGAGAGACGGTGGGCCCCTGGCCTTCATCTTTGGCAGGTATTTTTCTTATTTTCTGAAAAGTGGCTCCGTGAAGTTTCAGGTCATTCCGAGAACGTTTGCTCCTGCACATAAATAACAGCATGGTAATTCTGCTGAAAATAGCGTCAGTCCGGGTTAGTTCCATTCAAATCATGCAAGTTAGAGTCCAAAACAAGGGCAAAAGTGTTTGTAAAAGTAGATACGTTGGAGACGTATCACTATCCATACTATTAATGATGAGAATGATTATGCTTATTTTGATGAATCTATGGCTAGTAATAGAGTTTATAAACCATAGAGAAGTTGGAATCCAGTAGGTTTAAGACCAATATAAATAAAGAATGAGTTCATTACAGTACCTTGAAGTGGTGGTATGTTTTCTTTTACTAACGGAGCTCACGAAGATTTTTTGTTAAGTTTTGTGTTGTGAAGTTTTCAAGTTTTGGGTAAATATTTGATGGATTATGGAACAAGGAGAGGCAAGATCCTAAGCTTGGGGATTCTCAAGGCACCCCAAGGTAAAATCCAAGGACACCAAAAAGCCTAAGCTTGGGGATGCCCCGGACGGCGTCCCCCCTTTCGTCTTTGTGTATCGGTAACTTTACTTGGAGCTATATTTTTATTCGCCACATGATATGTGTTTTGCTTGGAGCGTCTTGGAGCATCACTAAGACTCCGTTCTCCGGAACAATGGAGCGAGCAACTGACTTATTGGAAATAATACATACTGATGTATGGGGTCCGATGAGTGTTGAGGCTCGCGGCAGGTATCGTTATTTTCTGACCTTCACAGATGATTTGAGCAGATATGGGTCTTAAACATAAGTCTGAAACATTTGAAAAGTTCAAAGAACTTTAGAGTGAAGTGGAAAATCATCGTAACAAGGAAATAAAGTTTCTATGATCTAATCGTGGAGGAGAATATTTGAGTTACGAGTTTGGTCTTCATTTGAAACGATGCGGAATATTTTCGTAACTCACGCCACTTGGAACATGCTACCTCTTGAGCACTTCGTTGGTTTTCCCCGAAGATGAAGGGATGATGCAACAAAGTAGCATAAGTATTTCCCTCAGTTTTTGAGAACCAAGGTATCAATCCAGTAGGAGGCTACGTGTGAGTCCCTCGTACCTGCACAAAACAAATAAATCCTCGCAACCAACGCAAATAGGGGTTGTCAATCCCTATAAGGCCACTTACGAGAGTGAGATCTGATAGATATGATAAGATAATATTTTTGGTATTTTTGTGATAAAGATGCAAAGTAAAATAAAGGCAAAGTAAAAGCAAAAGGAAATAACTAAGTAGTAGGAGATTAATATGATAAAGATAGACCCGGGGGCCATAGGTTTCACTAGTGGCTTCTCTCGAGAGCATAAGTATTCTACGGTGGGTGAACAAATTTATGTTGAGCAATTGACAGAATTGAGCATAGTTATGAGAATATCTAGGTATGATCATGTATATAGGCATCACATCCGAGACAAGTAGACCGACTCCTGCCTGCAACTACTACTATTACTCCACTCATCGACCGCTATCCAGCATGCATCTAGAGTATTAAGTTAAAAACAGAGTAACGCCTTAAGCAAGAGGACATGATGTAGAGGGATAGACTCATGAAATATGAATAAAACCCCATCTTGTTATCCTCGATGGCAACAATACAATACGTGCCTTGCTACCCCTACTATCATTGGGAAAGGACACCGCAAGTTTGAACCCAAAGCTAAGCACCTCTCCCATTGCAAGAAAGATCAATCTAGTAGGCCAAACCAAATAGATAATTCAAAGAGACTTGCAAAGATAACCAATCATACATAAAAGAATTCAGAGAAGATTCACATATTATTCATAGATAGACTTGATCATAAACCCACAATTCATCGGTCTCAACAAACACACCGCAAAAAGAAGATTACATCAAATAGTTCTCCACAAGAGAGGGGGAGAACATTGTATTGAGATCCAAAAAGAGAGAAGAAGTCATCTAGCTACTAACTATGGACCCGTAGGTCTGAGGTAAACTACTCACAATTCATCAGAGGGGCTATGGTGTTGATGTAGAAGCCCTCCGTGATCGATGCCCCCTCCGGCGGAGCTCCAGAACAGGCCCCAAGATGGGATCTCGTGGATACAGAAAGTTGTGGCGGTGGAATTAGGTTTTTGGCTCCGTATCTGATCGTTTGGGGGTACGTAGGTATATATAGGAGGAAGGAGTACGTCGGTGGAGCAACAGGGGGCCCACGAGGGTGGAGGGCATGCCTGGGGGGTAGGCGCGCCCCCCTACCTCGTGGCCTCCTCTTTTCTTTCTTGACGTAGGGTCCAAGTCTCCCGGGTCTTGTTCGTTGAGAAAATCGCGTTCCCGAAGGTTTCATTCCGTTTGGACTCCGTTTGATATTCCTTTTCTTCGAAACCCTAAAACAGGCAAAAAAACAACAATTCTGGGCTGGGCCTCCGGTTAATAGGTTAGTCCCAAAAATAATATAAAATTGGATAATAAAGCCCAATAATGTCCAAAATAGTAGATAATATAGCATGGAGCAATCAAAAATTATAGATACGTTGGAGACGTATCAGAACACCACAGTGTAATGGTGTGTCCGAACGTCGTAATCACACTTTACTAGATATGGTGCGATCTATGATGTCTCTTACTGATTTACCGCTATCGTTTGGGGGTTATGCATTAGAGACAGATGCATTCACGTTAAATAGGGCACCATCTAAATCCGTTGAGATGACACCATATGAACTATGGTTTGGCAAAAAATCAAAGCTGTCATTTCTTGATTGTGGTAAACTAAAAAGCAAATACTCAAATCATACAAGATGCTCCAAGCAAAACACATATCATGTGGCGAATAAAAATATAGCTCCAAGTAAAGTTACTGATAGACGAAGACGAAAGGGGGGATGCCGTCCGGGGCATCCCCAAGCTTAGGCTTTTTGGTGTCCTTGGATTTTACCTTGGGGTGCCTTGGGAATCCCCAATCTTAGGCTCTTGCCACTCCTTGTTCCATAATCCATCAAATCTATACCCAAAACTTGAAAACTTCACAACACAAAACTTAAAGTAGAAAATCTCATGAGCTCCGTTAGCGAAAGAAAACAAAAGACCACTTCAAGGTACTATAATGAACTCATTCTTTATTTATATTGGTGTTATACCTACTGTATTTCAACTTCTCTATGGTTTAGAAACTATTTTACTAGCCATAGATTCATCAAAATAAGCAAACAACATAGGAAAAACAGAATCTGTCAAAAACAGAACAATCTGTAGTAATCTGTATCTGGCCAAGATCTGGAACCCCAAAAATTCTAAAATAAATTTCTGGACGTGAGGAATTTATCTATTAATCATCTACAAAAATAATTAACTAAATAAAACTTTCCAAATAAAAATGACAGCAGTTCTCGTGAGTGCTAAAGTTTCTATTTTTTACAGCAAGTTCAACAAGACTTTCCCCAAGCCTTCCCAACGGTTCTACTTGGCAAAAACACTAATTAAACACAAAAACACACCCAAAACAGAGGCTAGATAAATTATTTATTACTAAACAGGAGCAAAAAGCAAGGAATAAAAATAAAATTGGGTTGCCTGCCAACAAGCGCTATCGTTTAACGCCCTAGCTAGGCATAACAAGCAAAAATAGATCTAGGTATTGCCATCTTTGGGAGGCAATCCATAAGTGGCTCTCATAATAGATTCATAAGGTAATTTAATTTTCTTTCTAGGAAAGTGTTCCATGCCTTTCCTTAATAGAAATTGGAATCTAATATTTCCTTCCTTCATATCAATAATTGCACCAATCGTTCTAAGGAAAGGTCTACCAAGAATAATAGGACATGAAGGATTGCAATCTATGTCAAGAACAATAAAATCTACGGTCACATAATTCCTATTTGCAACAATAAGAACATCATTAATTTTTCCCATAGGTTTCTTAATAGTGGAATCCGCAAGGTGCAAGTTCATCAAAATCACGGAAACCTAACAAATCACACAAACTCTTTGGAATGGTGGAAACACTAGCACCCAAATCACATAAACCATAGCATTCATGATCTTTAATTTTAATTTTAATAGTTGGTTCCCACTCATCATAAAGTTTTCAAGGGATAGAAACTTCCAATTCAAGTTTTTTTTCATAAGATTGCATCAAAGAATCAACGATATGTTTAGTAAACGCTTTATCTTGACTATAAGCGTGAGGAGAATTTAGCATGGATTGCAACAAGGAAATACAATCAATCAAAGAGCAGTTTTCATAGTTAAATTCCTTGAAATCCATAATAGTGGGTTATCTAGGTGTAACGCCCTCGATGCGGCTATATCTCCCACGTGTCGAAGCACGACTTAGAGGCATAACCGCATTGAAAGCAATGTTGCAAGTGAGGTAATCTTCACACAACCCATGTAATACAATAGGGGAAAAGAGATACATAGTTGGCTTACAATCGCCACTTCACACAAATACATGAATAAAGCATTACATCATCCAGATACAATCAAGGTCCGACTACGGAACCAAAATAAAAGAAGAACCCCAAATGCGACACGGTCCCCGATCGACCCCAACTGGGCTCCACTACTGATCAACTAGAACGAAATGACATAAAGGACAAGATCTTCATCGAGCTCCTCCTGAGCTTGGTTGCGTCACCTGCACGGACTCATCGGCACCTGCAAGCTGGTTTTGGAAGTATCTGTGAGCCATGGGGACTCAGCAATCTCGCACCCTCGCGATCAAGACTATTTAAGCTTATGGGTAAGGTAAAGGTATGAGGAGGAGCTGCAGCAAGCGACTAGCATATATGGTGGCTAACATACGCAAATGAGAGCGAGACAAGAAGGCAAAGCACGTTCGATAAAAGTATGATCAAGAAGTGATCCTAGGAAACCTACGTCAAGCATTACTCCAACACCGTGTTCACTTCCCGGACTCTGTCGGAAAGAGACCATCACGGTTACACACGCGGTTGATGCATCTTAATTAAGGTCAACTTCAGGTTTTCTACAACCAGACATTAACAAATTCCCATCTGCCCATAACCGCGGGCACGGCTTTCGAAAGTTCAAATCCCTGCAGGGGTGTCCCAACTTAGCCCATCACAAGCTCTCACGGTCAACGAAGGAATAGACCTCCTCCCGAGACATTCCGATCAGACTCGGTATCCCGGTACAGCAAGACATTTTGACAGGGTAAAACTAAACCAGCAACACCGCCCGAATGTGCCGACAAATCCCGATAGGAGCTGCACATATCTCTTTCTCAGGGCACACTCAGATGAGCGCTCCATACAACTAAAACCAAACCTCGAGTTTCCCCGAGGGGGCGCTGCACAGGACTCTAGTTTGGACCAACACTCAGAGGAGCACTGGCCCGGGGGGTAAAATAATGATGACCCTCAAGAGCGCGACTCCCAAGAGAAAAGAAAAGGCTAGGTGGCGAATGGTAAAACCAATGTAGGGCATTGCTGGAAGAGCTTTACTTAAGGCAATCTGTCAATGGGTTCCCATTATTACCCAACCGCGTAAGGAATGCAAAATCCGGGAACATAACACCGATATGACGGAAACTAGGGCGGCAAGAGTGGAACAAAACACCAGGCATAAGGCCGAGCCTTCCACCCTTTACCAAGTATATAGATGCATTAATTAAATAAGATATATTGTGATATCCCAACAAGTAAACATGTTCCAACAAGGAACAACATCTCCATGTTCCAACAAGGAACATACTTCAATCTTCACCTGCAACTAACAACGCTATAAGAGGGGCTGAGCAAAGCGGTAACATAGCCAAACAACGGTTTGCTAGGACAAGGTGGGTTAGAGGCTTGGTTGAACAAAGTAGGAGGCATGATAAGCAAGTGGTAGGTATCACAGCATAGGCATAGCAAAAGAGCGAGCAAAACTAGCATAGCAAAGATAGTGGTGATTTCGAGGGTATGATCATCTTGCCTGAGATCCCGCAAGGAAGAAGAACGAGTCCATGAAGAAGACAAACGGGCGTAGTCGAACGGGTCCTAACAAACACAACGTTATCAAAACCAACCCGAAGAAGCAACACCGGAAAGAAGCAAACAACATAGTAAACAACCACCACATAGACATGGCATGATGCATGTCTGGTTTAAAGAAGCATGGCATGGCGAAAGCACAAACAATCCTACAAATTAAGTGGAGCTCAATATGCATCGGGATGCATATTGACAAAACACCACATCCCATTATTTAGTTCACTCCCGGTTAGGTACTCAACAATATTAAATGTTGTTAAGCATGTCAAGAGGTGAAACATAAAGGGATTATCTATCTAACCGATTTGAATGGGGCCGGATATAGCAAACAACAAATCCGGTAAATCCCCATATGCATTAGTAAATTAATGCAAACAACAATTTAAACATTCTTGAAGTTGTTATCATGATGCGGAGGACATGCAAGTTTTATGCAATATTTATGTATAAGTTGACAAGAGCATTATATGGAGCATATGTCATCGTGGCGGAGAGAAAGGATGCCATGGCGACGATAACGGAAACGGTACCACGGCAACGTTCCGGTTCCGGTAACTCGATTGAGATACCGATGCAAAGGAGAAGTGTGCGGAACGTGACAAGCAGGGATGGTGGGGTGATCTCAGATACCGAGTTCCCAGATGTGGGTGGCAAGGCAAAAGAGGGGCGACGTGCATCGACAATTCAAGCACGGAGCAAGCACGAGCATCTCATACATCACATGCAAGCGTTCTCGGACGGTCGTCTTGGGGTTATACCTTCGAAGCGTGCAAAAGGGACGGTTCTCGTTTGGTGCAAAGTAGAGGAAGTAGACGTTCGTAGTGGAAGTAGTCGTACACGTTCCGTAGATATTCATGTCATCGGTGTCGTGGTACTTGGGGTCTTCAGACTCTTCGGTCCTGTTCTTGCGACGGAAGTCATTCACGTTTGTTCGGAGAGGTACTAGACGCACCCCGGATCTGTAGTCGTACACGCACGTAGATGAACTTGGCGGGTCCTCGATGTCCTGGTACTTGGCGTTTTCTGAGATGGTCTTGGCGTAACCGTGCGTAGAGGTACTTTGCAGATCCGTGGAACTTGCGGGCTAGGTCTCACCGAAAAGGGCTCTTGGCGGTCTTGACGAATCCGAGTGACACCAGGCACACGTCCACGGTAGTCTTCGAACATTGGGCTCCGGGTAGATGACTTGAGGGTCTCAGTCAAGAGCATTTGTGGCAAAGAAATGCCTGTGAACGAGACAAAGCAGCATGAACAGGAGGCAGATGCCACGTTCAGGCGAGCGGCGGGGCTCCCTGGTTGGAGTCGGTAGGGACGGCGCGAGGCGGTGATGGAGAGGAGGTCGCAGGGAGAGCTGCTAGAGGTGGAAGCAGAGGGTCGCCGGGCGGCGGAGGTACGGCAGCGCTCCGTTAGCAGGAGCGAAGGCGGAGATGGTCCGGTTGGGCGACGGAATGCATCTGAAGGCGGAGACGGCACGCGAGGAGGAGGTGAGGATGCGGGGTCGAGGCTGGATCCTGGGTGGAGGCGCACAAGAGGAGGCTCGAGGCGCGCTGGAGGTGGCCGGGGTGCACGGAGCAGCGACGGTCGTCGGAGGTGAGGATGCGGGGTCGAGGATGGCGAGCTCACGGGGTCGCGGGGTGGTTGTCCAGGGGCCTCACTCCTCTCCTTTCCTGTGGGAGGCGGAACGAGCGATGGAGAGGGAGATGGGAGCTTCGGTCGTGAGGAAGAGCGAGAGGAGGGAGATGGGATCGAGTGGTAAGAGGCTGGCGGCGCGAGGTGGAGAACGTGGGAGAGAGGCAGAAGCCTCGCTAGGGTTCGGCTGGGCCTCGATGGCCTAGGGTTACGGGAAGGTGGGGGCGCAGCTGGGCCTTAGAGGCCACTGGAGACTAGGCCTAGGCGGCTGCGGGAAAACTTAGAGGAGGCCGGCCTGGGTCGGGTCAGAGAGGCCCAGTTGGGCTGGCTCTCCTCTCTCCATCTTATTTCTTTAGCAGAAAACAATTAAAGAGAAAGAAAAAGAAAGAGGAGGTTAGGAGAAGAAGTTGGACACGCGGATAATTTTCCCGGACTCACAAAAATGCACTTGGTCCAAGAAAAATAGAAGTGGCATGATCGAAAGATATAAATTCGAACTCATTTGATTTAAAATCAAATGATTTGAATAAGAAGTGAGGGTAGGGAAGGCATGAAATTAAAATATAAGTTTGTAATGGTGCATTCCCATTAATGGAATATTTTATTATAGCTCCTTAGTAATATTGGAGACTTTGAGTATGTTGTAAAGAGAAATCACCATTGTGAATATCCCTCGATTTAAATGGATCAAAGATCCACACAATTTATTTACTTGAGTTTTAAAAAAATTAAATGACAAGATGGCATGATGACACGATGCAATGCAAAAATAAAAGAGCAAGCACAAATGAAACACACAGAGATCATGAAAATATGGAAGTCTTCTGGATCATCGGTCTCGGGGCATTACACTAGGGTTTTAATTTCTTCAATCCCACTTTTATCAAATTTAGCATCAAGATCAAAAAATTCTGAATTCTTGGAACGCCTTCTAGGTAAAGGTGGATCATATTTAGTCCCATCATTATCAAGATTCATATTGCAAATCAAAGATTTAATAGGGGACACATCAATAACTTTTAGATCTTCATCATTTATTTTCATATGAACTAGAAGAACACGCTCTTATAAAGGCATCTTTCTTAGCACGCATCCTAGCGGTTCTTTCTTTGCACTCGTCAATGGAAATTGTCATGGCTTTGAGAGACTCATTGATATCATGCTTAGGTGGAATAGATCTAAGTTTCAAAGAATCAACATCAAGAGAAATTCTATCAACGTTCATTGCCAAATCATCAATCTTAAGCAATTTTCCTTCAATCATAGCATTAAAATTCTTTTGCGAAGTAATAAATTCTTTAATATTAGATTCAAAATCAGAGGGCATCTTATTATAATTTCCATAAGAATTATTGTAGGGATTACCATAATTATTAGAGGGATTGCTAGGATAAGGCCTAGGATTAAAATTTCCTGTATACGCGTTGTTACAAAAATTGTTCCTACCAACAAAATTCACATCCATAGATTCATTATTATTCTCAATCAAAGTAGACAAGGGCATATCATTAGGATCAGAAGAAACACTCTTATTAGAAAATAATTTCACAAGTTCATCCATCTTTCCACTCAAAACATTAATTTCTTCTATCGCATGCACCTTTTTATTAGTAGATCTTTCAGTATGCCATTGAGAATAATTAACCATAATATTATCTAGGAGTTTAGTAGCTTCTCCTAAAGTGATTTCCATAAAAGTTCCTCCCGCGGCCGAATCTAAAAGATTTCTAGAAGAAAAATTTAATCCGGCATAAAATTTTTGTATAATCATCCACAAATTTAAACTATGAGTAGGGCAATTACGTATCATTAATTTCATTCTCTCCCAAGTTTGTGCAACATGTTCATGATCAAGTTGCTTAAAGTTCATAATATCGTTTCTAAGAGAGATGATCTTAGCGGGAGGAAAATACTTAGAGATAAAAGCATCTTTGCACTTGTTCCATGAATCAATACTATTTTTAGGCAAATACGAAAACCAAGCTTTAGCACGATCTGTAAGTGAAAAAGGAAATAGCTTCAATTTAACAATATCATCATCCACATCTTTCTTCTTTTGCATGTCACACAAATCAACGAAGCTATTTAGATGGGTAGCGGCATCTTCACTAGGAAGGCCGGAAAACGAATGTTTCATGACAAGATTCAGCAAAGCAGTATTAATTTCACAAGATTCAACTTCGGTAAGAGGAGCAATCGGAGTGCTAATAAAATCATTATTGTTGGTATTTGTGAAGTCACATAATTTAGTATTATCTTGAGCCATCATGACAAGCAAGCAAACTAACACACAAGCAAACAAAAAGCAAGCGGGCAAAAAGAGGCAAAAAGAGAAAGAGAGGGAGGATAGAGAGAGAGAGGGCGAATAAAACAGCAAGGGTGAAGTGGGGGAGGGGGAAATGAGAGGCAAATGGCAAATAATGTAATGCGGGAGATAAGGGTATGTGATGGGTACTTGGTATGTTGACTTTTGCGTAGACCTCCCCGGCAACGGCGCAAGAAATCCTTCTTGCTACCTCTTGAGCACTGCGTTGGTTTTCCCCGAAGAGGAAGGGATGATGCAGCAAAGTAGCGTAAGTATTTCCCTCAGTTTTTGAGAACCAAGGTATCAATCCAGTAGGAGGCTACGCGCGAGTCCCTCGTAACTGCACAAAACAAATAAATCCTCGCAACCAACGCAAATAGGGGTTGGCAATCCCTATAAGGCCACTTACGAGAGTGAGATCTGATAGATATGATAAGATAATATTTTTGGTATTTTTGTGATAAAGATGCAAAGTAAAATAAAGGCAAAGTAAAAGCAAAAGGAAATAACTAAGTAGTAGGAGATTAATATGATAAAGATAGACCCGGGGGGCATAGGTTTCACTAGTGGCTTCTCTCGAGAGCATAAGTATTCTATGGTGGGTGAACAAATTACTGTTGAGCAATTGACAGAATTGAGCATAGTTATGAGAATATCTAGGTATGATCATGTATATCGGCATCACGTTCGAGACAAGTAGACCGACTCCTGCCTGCATCTACTACTATTACTCCACTCATCGACCGCTATCCAGCATGCATCTAGAGTATTAAGTTAAAAACAGAGTAACGCCTTAAGCAATATGACATGATGTAGAGGGATAGACTCATGCAATATGAAGAAAAAACCCCATCTTGTTATGCTCGATGGCAACAATACAATACGTGCCTTGCTGCCCCTACTGTCACTGGGAAAGGACACCGCAAGATTGAACCCAAACCTAAGCACTTCTCCCATTGCAAGAAAGATCAATCTAGTAGGCCAAACCAAACTGATAATTCGAAGAGACTTGCAAAGATAACCAATCATACATAAAAGAATTCAGAGAAGATTCAAATATTATTCATAGATAGACTTGATCATAAACCCACAATTCATCAGTCTCAACAAACACACCGCAAAAAGAAGATTACATCGAATAGTTCTCCACAAGAGAGGGGGAGAACATTGTATTGAGATCCAAAAAGAGAGAAGAAGCCATCTTGCTACTAACTATGGACCCGTAGGTCTAAGGTAAACTACTCACACTTCATCTGAGGGGCTATGGTGTTGATGTAGAAGACCTCCGTGATCGATGCCCCCACCGGTGGAGCTCCGAAACAGGCCCCAAGATGGGATCTCATGGATACAGAAAGTTGTGGCGGTGGAATTAGGTTTTTGGCTCCGTATCTGATCGTTTGGGGGTACGTAGGTATATATAGGAGGAAGGAGTACATCGGTGGAGCAACAGGGGGCCCATGAGGGTGGAGGGCGTGCCTGGGGGGGGTAGGCGCGCCCCCCTACCTTGTGGCCTCCTCTTTTCTTTCTTGACGTAGGGTCCAAGTCTCCCGGGTCTTGTTCATTGAGAAAATCACGTTCCCGAAGGTTTCATTCCATTTGGACTCCGTTTGATATTCCTTTTCTTCGAAACCCTAAAACAGGCAAAAAAGCAATTCTGGGTTGGGCCTTCGGTTAATAGGTTAGTCCCAAAATAATATAAAAGTGGATAATAAACCCCAATAATGTCCAAAATAGTAGATAATATAGCATGGAGCAATCAAAAATTATAGATACGTTGGAGACGTATCAGAACACCACAGTGTAATGGTGTTTCCGAACGTCGTAATCACACTTTACTAGATATGGTGCGATCTATGATGTCTCTTACTGATTCACCGCTATCGTTTGGGGGTTATGCATTAGAGACAACTGCATTAACATTAAATAGGGCACCATCTAAATCCGTTGAGATGACACTGTATGAACTATGGTTTGGCAAGAAACCAAAGTTGTCATTTCTTGAAGTTTGGGGTTGCGATGCTTATGTGAAAAAGTTTCAAACTGATAAGCTCGAACCCAAATCGGAGTAGTGCGTCTTCATAGGATACCCAAAAGGAAACTGATGGGTACACCTTCTATCACAGATCCGAAGGCAAGATATTTTGTTGCTAAGAATGGATCCTTTCTAGAGAAGAAGTTTCTCTCGAAAGAAGTGAGTGGGAGGAATGTAGAACTTGATAAGGTAATTGTACCTTCTCCCGAATTGGAAAGTAGTTCATCACAGAATTCAGTTCTAGTGATCTCTACACCAATTAGTGAGGAAGATAATGATGATGGTCATGAAACTTCAGAAGAAGTTACTACTGAACCTCGTAGGACAACCAAAGTATGGTCCGCACCAGAGTGGTACGGCAATCCTTTCTAGAAGTCATGTTACTAGACCATGACGAAACTACGAACTATGAGGAAGCGATGATGAACCCAGATTCCACGAAATGGCTTGAGGCCATGAAATCTGAGATGGGATCCATGTATGAGAAAAAATAATGGACTTTGATTGACTTGCCCGATGATCGGTGAGCCATTAAGAATAAATGGATCTTCAAGAGGAAGATGGACGCTGATAGTAGTGTTACTATCTACAAAGCTCGAATTGTCGCAAAAATGTTTTCGACAAGTTGAAGCTGTTGACTATGATGAGATTTTCTCACTCGTATTGATGCTTAAAAGTCCGTACGAATCATGTTAGCAGTTGCCGCATTT
The DNA here is from genome assembly GCF_018294505.1 of Triticum aestivum. NCBI lineage: Eukaryota > Viridiplantae > Streptophyta > Magnoliopsida > Poales > Poaceae > Triticum > Triticum aestivum. The sequence continues at coordinate 425,628,256 of NC_057794.1, read as the reverse complement.
TATGAAATCTGGCAAATGGATGTCAAAACTGTATTCCTTAATGGATTTCTTAAAGAAAAGTTGTATATGATGCAACCAAAAGGTTTTCTCAATCCTAAAGGTGCTAACAAAGTATGCAAGCTCCAGCGATCCATCTATGGACTGGTGCAAGCATCTCAGAGTTGGAATATATACTTTGATAAAGTGATCGAAGCATATGGTTTTATACATACTTTCGGTGAAGCCTGTATTTACAAGAAAGTGAGTAGGAGCACTACAGCATTCCTGATAATTATATGTAAATGACATATTGTTGATCGGAAACAATGTAGAATTTTCTGGAAAGCATAAAGGATTGTTTGAAAGGAGTTTTTCAAAGAAAGACCTCGGTGAAGCTACTTACATATTGAGCATCAATATCTATAGAGATAGATCAAGACACTTGATATACTTTCAATGAGTACATACCATGACAAGATTTTGAAGTAGTTCAAAATGGAACAGTCAAAGAAGGAGTTCTTGCATGTGTTGCAAGGTGTGAAGTTGAGTAAAGACTCAAAACCCGACCACAGCAGAAAATAGAAAGAGAATGAAAAGTCATTCCCTATGCCTCAGTTATAGGTTCTATAAAGTATGTCATGCTATGTACCAGACCTATTATATACCCTGCCCTGAGTTTGGCAAAGGAGTACGATAGTGATCTAGGAGTAGATCACTGGACAGCGGTCAAAATTATCCTTAGAGGACTAAGGAAATATTTCTTGGTTATGGAGGTAATGAAAGAGTTCGTCATAAAGAGTTACATCGATGCAAGCTTTTTACATCGATCTAGATGACTCTAAGTCCCGATCTGGATACATATTGAAAGTGGGAGCAATTAGCTAGAGTAGCTCCGTGCAAACCATTGTAGACATAGAAAATTTGCAAAATACATACGGCTCTGAATGTGGCAGACCCGTTGACTAAATTTCTCTCACAAGCAAAACACGGTCATTCTTTGGGTGTTAATCACATAGCGATGTGAACTAGATTATTGACTCTAGTAAATACTTTGGGTATTAGTCACATGGAGATGTGAACTAATCACATAAAGATGTGAACTAGATTATTGACTCTAGTGCAAGTGGGAGACTGAAGGAAATATGCCCTAGAGGCAATAATAAAGCTGTTATTTATATTTCCTTGTATTAGCCAGAAACTTAATACATGTGTGAATACATAGACAAACAGATTGTCACTAGTATGCCTCTACTTGACTAGCTCATTGAATCAATAATGGTTATGTTTCCTAACCGTAGACATGAGTTGTCATTTGATTAACGGAATCACATCATTAGAGAAAGATGTGATTGACTTGACCCATCCGTTAGCTTAGCACGATGATCGTTTAGTTTGTTGTTATTGCTTTCTTCATGACTTATACATGTTCCTATGACTATGAGATTATGCAACTCACGAATACCGGAGGAATACTTTGTGTGCTACCAAACGTCACAACGTAACTGGGTGATTATAAAGGTGCTCTATAGGTGTCTTCGATGGTACTTGTTGAGTTGGCATAGATCAAGATTAGGATTTGTCACTCCAATTGTCGGAGAGGTATCTATGGGCCCTCTCGGTAATGCACATCACTTTAAGCCTTGCAAGCAATGCAAGCAATGCAACTAATGAGTTAGTTGCAGGATGATGTATTACGGAACGAGTAAAGAGACTTGCCAGTAACGAGATTGAACTAGGTTATTGAGATACCGACGATCGAATCTCGGGCAAGTAACATACCGATGACAAAGGGAACAACATATGTTGTTATGCAGTTTGACCGATAAAGATCTTCGTAGAATATGTAGGAGCCAATATGAGCATCCAGGTTCCGCTATTGGTTATTGACCGGAGATAAGTCTCGGTGATGTCTACATAGTTCTCGAACCCATAGGGTCCGCACGCTTAATGTTCGTTGACGATTGGTAATATAACTTTATGTGTTCTGATGTACCTAAGGTAGTTCAGAGTCCGGATGAGATCGGGGACATGACAAGGAGTCTCGAAATGGTCGAGACGTAAAGATCGATATATTGGACGACTATATTCGGACATCGGAAAGGTTCCGGGTGATTCGGGTATTTTTCGGAGTACCGGAGAGTTACGGGAATTCACCGGGAGTATATGGGCCTTATTGGGCTTTAGGGGAAAGAGAGAGGGGAGGCTGTGCGCCCCCCAAGGATTAGTCCGAATTGGACTAGGGGGAGGGGCGGCGCCCCCTCCTTCCTTCTCTTCTCTTTTCCCTTTCCTTCCCTCCTACTCCTACTACATGGAAGGGGGGAATCCTACTCCCGGTGGGAGTAGGACTCCCCAGGGCGTACCATAGTAGAGAGCCGGACCTCCCCCTCCTCCACTCCTTTATATACGGGGAGGGGGGCACCCCATGGAGACACACAAGTTGATCAGTTGATCTTTTAGCCGTGTGCGGTGCCCCCCTCCACCATAATCCACCTCGGTCATATCGTAGCGGTGCTTAGGCGAAGCCCTGTGTCGGTAGCATTGATACATCTCCAACGTATCTATAATTTTTTATTGTTCCATGCTATATTATATCATGTTTTGGACATTATTGGGCTTTATTATACACTTTTATATTATTTTTGGTACTAACCTATTAACCGGAGGCCCAACCCAGAATTGATGTTTTTTGCCTATTTCAGTGTTTCGCAAAAAAATAATATCAAACGGAGTCCAAACAGAATGAAACCTTCGGGAACGCGATTTTCAGAACGAACATGATCCAGAGGACTTGGACCCTACATCAAGAAAGCAACCAGGAGAGCACGAGGTAGGGGGCGCGCCTACCCCCCAGGCGCGCCCTCCACCCTCGTGGGGCCCACGTTGCTCCACCGACGTACTTCTTCCTCCTATATATACCTACGTAGCCCCAAACTACCAGATACGAAGACAAAACCCTAATTCCACCGCCGTAACTTTCTGTACCCGTGAGATCCCATCTTGGGGCCTTTTCTGGAGCTCCGCCGGAGGGGGCATCGATCATGGAGGGCTTCTACATCAACACCATAGCCTCTACAATGAAGTGTGAGTAGTTTACTTCACACCTTCGGGTCCATAGTTATTAGCTAGATGGCTTATTCTCTCTTTTTGGATCTCAATATAAAGTTCTCCCCCTCTCTTGTGGAGATCTATTCGATGTGATCTTCTTTTGCGGTGTGTTCGTTGAGACTGATGAATTGTGGGTTTATGATCAAGTTTATCTATGAGCAATATTTGAATCTTCTCTATATTCTTTTATGTATGATTGGTTATCTTTGCAAGTCTCTTCGAATTATCAGTTTGGTTTGGCCTACTAGATTGATCTTTCTTGCAATGGGAGAACTGTTTAGCTTTGGGTTCAATCTTGCGGTGTCCTTTCCAAGTGACAGTAGGGGCAGCAAGGCACGTATTGTATTGTTGCCATCGAGGATAACAAGATGGGGTTTATATCATATTGCATGAGTTTATCCCTCTACATCATGTCATGAATTTTCCTCCCGCTAAGATCATCTCTCTTAGAAACGATATCATGAATTTTAAGCAACTTGATCATGAACATGTTGCACAAGCTTGGGAGAGGATGAAATTAATGATACGTAATTGCCCTACACATGGTTTGAATTTATGGATGATTATACAAAATTTTTATGCCAGATTGAATTTTGCTTCTAGAAATCTTTTAGATTCGGCCACGGGAGGCACTTTTATGGAAATCACTTTAGGAGAAGCTACTAAACTCCTAGATAATATTACGTTTAATTATTCTCAATGGCACACTGAAAGATCTACTAATAAGAAAGTGCATGCGGTAGAAGAAATTAATGTTTTGAGTGGAAAGATGGATGAACTTATGAAATTATTTGCTAATAAAAGTGTTTCTTCTGATCCTAATGATATGCCTTTGTCTACTTTAATTGAGAATAATAATGAATCTATGGATGTGAATTTTGTTGGTAGGAATAATTTTGGTAACAATGCGTATAGAGGAAACTTTAATCGTAGGCCGTATCCTAGTAATTCCTCTAATAATTATGGTAATTCCTACAACAATTCTTATGGAAATTTTAATAAGATACCCTCTGATTTTGATTTTAATATTAAATAATTTATTACTTTGCAAAAGAATTTCAATGCTTTGATTGAAGAAAAATTGCTTAAGATTGATATGTTGGCTAGGAACATTGATAGAATTTCTCTTGATATTGATTCTTTGAAACTTAGATCTATTCCACCTAAGCATGATATCAATGAGTCTCTCAAAGCCATGAGAATTTCCATTGATGAGTGCAAAGAAAGAACCGCTAGGATGTGTGCGAAGAAAGATTGCTTTATAAAAGCGTGTTCTTCTAGTTTCCATGATAATAAAGATGAAGATCTAAATGTTATTGATGTGTCCCCTATTAAATCTTTGTTTTGCAATATGAATCTTGATAATGATGGGACAGAATATGATCCACCTTTACCTAGAAGACGGTCCAAAAATTCAGAGTCTTTAGATCTTGATGCTAAAATTGTTAAAAGTGGGATTGAAGAAGTCAAAACTTTAAATATCAATGAACCCACTATTTTGGACCTCAAGGAATTTAATTACGTTTAATATATTGTATTTCCTTGTTGCAATCCGTGCTAAATTCTCCTCATGCTTATAGTCAAAATAAAGCCTTTACCAAACATATCGTTGATGCTTTGATGCAATCTTATGAAGAAAAACTTGAGTTGGAAGTTTCTATCCCTAGAAAACTTTATGATGAGTGGGAACCTACTATTAAAATTAAAGATCATGAATGCTATGCTTTGTGTGATTTGGGTGCTAGTGTTTCCACGATTCCAAAGACTTAGTGTGATTTGCTAGATTTCCGTGATTTTGATGATTGCTCTTTAAACTTGCACCTTGCAGATTCAACTATTAAGAAACCAATGGGAAGAATTAATGATGTTGTTATTGTTGAAAATAGGAATTATGTGCCCGTATATTTTATTGTTCTTGACATGGATTGCAATCCTTCATGTCCTATTATTCTTGGTAGACCTTTTCTTAGAACGATTGGTGCAATTATTGATATGAAGTAAGGGAATATTAGATTTCAATTTCCGTTAAGGAAAGGCATGGAACACTTACCTATAAATAAAATTAAATTACCATATGAATATATTATGAGAGCCACTTCTGGATTGCCTACCAAAGATGGCAATACCTAGATCTATCCTTGCTTTTATGCCTAGCTAGGGGCGTTAAACGATTGCGCTTGTTGGGAGGTAACCCAATTTTATTTTTATTCCTTGCTTTTTGCTCCTGTTTAGTAATAAATAATTTATCTAGCCTCTGTTTTGGTTGTGTTTTTGTGTTTAATTAGTGTTTGTGCCAAGTAGAACCGTTCGGAAGACTTGGGGGAAGTCTTTTTAATCTTGCTGTAAAAAACAGAAACTTTAGCGCTCACGAGAATTGCTGCCATTTTTATATGGAAAGTGTTATTCAGTTAATTCTTTTTGCAGATGATTAATAGATAAATTCCTCACGTCTCGCAATTTATTTTAGAATTTTTGGGGTTCCAGAACTTGCGTTAGCTACAGATTACTACAGACTGTTCTGTTTTTGACATATTCTGTTTTTCGTGTGTTGTTTGCTTATTTTGATGAATCTATGGCTAGTAAAATAGTTTATAAACCATAGGGAAGTTGTAATACAGTAGGTTTAACACCAATATAAATAAAGAAGATTTCATTACAGTACCTTGAAGTGGTGTTTTGTTTTCTTTCGCTAACAGAGCTCACGAGATTTTCTATTTTAAGTTTTGTGTTGTGAAGTTTTCAAGTTTTGGGTAAAAGATTTGATGGATTATTTAACAAGGAGTGGCAATAGTCTAAGCTTGTGGATGCCCATGGCACCTCAAGATAATCTAAGGACACCTAAAAGCCCAAGCTTGGGGATACCCCGGAAGGCATCCCCTCTTTCGGCTACTTCCATCGATAACTTTACTTGGAGCTATATTTTTATTTACCACATGATATGTGTTTTGCTTGGAGCGTCTTGTATTCTTTGAGTCTTTATTTGTTAGTTTTCCACAATCATCCTTGCTGTACAAACCTTTTGAGAGAGTCACACATGATTCGGAAATTCTAAGAATACTCTATGTGCTTCACTTATATCTTTTGAGTTATATAGTTTTTTGCTCTAGTGCTTCACTTATATCTTTTAGGGCACGGTGGTGGATTTGTTTTATAGAAACTATTATTCTCTCATGCTTCACTTAGATTATTTTGAGAGTCCTACAAAACAGCATGGTAATTTGCTTTAATTATGTTAGGCATTCAAGATTAATATTTTTTTCTTATGAGTGTGTTGAATACTATGAGAAGTTTGATACTTGGTAATTGTTTTGAGATATGGAGATGGTGATATTAGAGTCGTGCTAGTTGAGTAGTTGTGAATTTGATAAATGCTTGTGTTGAAGTTTGTGATTCCCGTAGCATGCACGTATGGTGAACCGTTATGTGAAGAAGTTGGAGCATGAATTATTTATTGATTGTCTTCCTTATGAGTGGTGGTCGGGGACGAGCGATGGTATTTTCCTACCAATCTATCCCCCTAGGAGCATGTGCGTAGTACTTTGCTTCGATAACTAATAGATTTTTGCAATAAGTATGTGAGTTCTTTATGACTAATGTTGAGTCCATGGATTATACGCACTCTCACCCTTCCACCATTGCTAGCCTCTCTAATACCGCGCACCTTTCGCCGGTATCATACACCCACCATATACCTTCCTCACAACAGCCACCATACCTACCTATCATGGCATTTCCATAGCCATTCCGAGGTATATTGCCATGCAACTTTCCACCGTTCCGTTTACTATGACACGCTCCATCATTGTCATATTGCTTTGCATGATCATGTAGTTGACAATTTAGTTGTGGCAAAGCCACCGTTCATAATTCTTTTGTACAATTCACTCATGCATCATTGCTATCCCGGTATACCGCCGGAGGCATTCATATAGAGTCATACTTTGTTCTAGTATCGAGTTGTAATCATTGAGTTGTAAATAAATAGAAGTGTGATGATCATCATTCATAGAGTATTGTCCCAAAAAAGAAGGAGAAAGGCAAAAAAAAGAAGGCCCCCCAAAAAATATAATAAAAAGGGACAATACTACTATCCTTTTTCCACACTTGTGCTTCAAAGTAGCACTGTGATCTTCATGATAGAGAGTCTCCTATGTTATCACTTTCATGTACTAGTGCGAATTTTTCATTATAGAACTTGGCTTGTATATTCCAATGATGGGCTTCCTCGAAATGCCCTAGGTCTTCATGAGCAAGCGAGTTGGATGCACACCCACTTAGTTCTTTTTGTTGAGCTTTCATATACTTATAGCTCTAGTGCATCCGGTGCATGGCAATCCCTACTCACTCATATTGATATCTATTAATGGGCATCTCCATACCCCATTGATATGCCTAGTTGATGTGAGACTATCTTCTCCCTTTTTGTCTTCTCCACAACCACCATTCTATTGCACATATAGTGATATGTCCATGGCTCACGCTCATGTATTGCGTGAAGATTGAAAAAGTTTGAGAACACCAAAAATATGAAACAATTGCTTGGCTTGTCATCGGGGTTGTGCATGATTTAAATACTTTGTGTGGTGAAGATGGAGCATATCCAGACTATATGATTTTGTAGGGATAACTTTCTTTGGCCATGTTATTTTGAAGAGACATAATTGCTTAGTTAGTATGCTTGAAGTATTATTATTTCTATGTCAATATTGAACTTTTGTCTTGAATCTTTTGGGTCTGAATATTCATACCACAATTAAGAGAATTACATTGAAATTATGCCAATTAGCATTCCACATCAAAAAATCTGTTTTTATCATTTACCTACTCAAGGACAAGCAGGAATTAAGCTTGGGGATGCTTGATACGTCTCCAACGTATCTATAATTTTTGATTGTTCCATGCTATATTATATCCTATTTTGGACATTATTGGGCTTTATTATACACTTTTATATTATTTTTTGGACTAACCTATTAACCGGAGGCCCAGCCCAGAATTGTTGTTTTTTGCCTATTTCATAGTTTCGCAAAAAAAGAATATCAAACGAAGTCCAAACGGAATGAAACCTTCGGGAACATGATTTTCGGAACGAACTTGATCCAGAGGACCTGGACCCTACGTCAAGAAAGCAACCAGGAGGGCACGAGGTAGGGGGCACGCCTACCCCCCCCCCCCATGTTGGAAATATGCCCTAGAGGCAATAATAAAAGTATTATTATATTTCAATGTTCATGATAAATGTCTTTTATTCATGCTATAACTGTATTATCCGGAAATCGTAATACACGTGTGAATACTTAGACCACAATATGTCCCTGGTGAGCCTCTAGTTGACTAGCTCGTTGTGATCAACAGATAGTCATGGTTTCCTGACTATGGACATTGGATGTCGTTGATAACGGGATCACATCATTAGGAGAATGATGTGATGGACAAGACCCAATCCTAAGCATAGCATAAAAGATCGTGTAGTTTGTTTTGCTAGAGCTTTGCCAGTGTCAAGTATCTCTTCCTTCGACCATGAGATCGTGTAACTCCCGGATACCGTAAGAGTGCTTTGGGTGTATCAAACGTCACAACGTAACTGGGTGACTATAAAGGTGCATCACAGGCATCTCCGAAAGTAGCTGTTGGGTTGACACGGATCGAGACTGGGATTTGTCACTCCGTATGACGGAGAGGTATCTCTGGGCCCACTCGGTAATGCATCATCATAATGAGCTCAATGTGACCAAGGTGTTGGACACGGGATCATGCATTACGGTATGAGTAAAGTGACTTGCCGGTAACGAGACTGAACAAGGTATTGGGATACCGACGATCGAGTCTCGGGCAAGTAACGTACCGATTGACAAAGGGAATTGCATACAGGGTTTGATCGAATCCTCGACATCGTGGTTCATCCGATGACAACATCGAGGAGCATGTGGGAGCCATCATGGGTATCCAGATCCCGCTGTTGGTTATTGACCTGAGAGCGTCTAGGTCATGTCTGCATGTCTCCCGAACCCGTAGGGTCTACACACTTAAGGTTCGGTGACGCTAGGGTTATTAGGAAGACTAGTATGTGACTACCGAATATTGTTCGGAGTCCCGGATGGGATCCTGGACGTCACGAGGAGATCCGGAAGGGTCCGGAGGTAAAGATTTATATATGGGAAGTTGTCAAACGGACACCGGGAAGTTTCGGGGTCATACCGGTATTGTACCGGGGCCACCGGAAGGGTTCCGGGGGTCCACCGGGAGGGGCCACCCCTCCCGGGGGGCCACATGGGCTGCGTGGGGCAGGGAGCCAGCCCCTGGTGGGCTGGCCGCACCCCCTCCCTTGGGCCCATGCGCCTAGGGTTGAGGGGGGAACCCTAAAGGGGGCGCCCCCCTTGGCTTGGGGGGCAAGCCACCCTCTCCCCTCTCCCCTAGGCCGCCGCACCCCCCCTAGATGGGTTCTAGGGGGCCGGCCCCCTTCTCCCTTCCCCCTATAAATAGAGGGGTGAGGGGAGGGCAGCCGGACCACCCTCCAAGGCGCAGCCCTCCCCTCCCCAACACCTCTCCTCCTCCGTTGTGTGCTTGGCGAAGCCCTGTCGGAGTACTGCCTCTCCACCATCACCACGCCGTCGTGCTGCCGGTGGAGCTGTCTTCCTCAACCTCTCCTTCCCCCTTGCTGGATCAAGAAGGAGGAGACGTCTCCCGTCCCGTACGTGTGTTGAACGCGGAGGTGCTGTCCGTTCAGCACTTGGTCATCGGTGATTCGATTCACGTCGAGTACGAGTACATCATCACCTTGCAAGCTTCCGCACGTGATCTACAAGTGGTATGTAGATGCAAACTCTCTCCCTTGACTCGTTGCATAGATGAACTCATAGATGGATCTTGGTGAAACCGTAGGAAAAATTTTAATTTTCTGCAACGTTCCCCTACAGTGGCATCATGAGCTAGGTCTATGCGTAGTTCTCTTTGCACGAGTAGAACACAATTTTGTTGTGGGCGTGGATTTTGTCATCTTACTTGCCTCTACTAGTCTTTTCTTGCTCAACGGTATTGTGGGATGAAGCGGCCCGGACCAACCTTACACGTACGCTTACGTGAGACCGGTTCCACCGACTGACATGCACTAGTTGCATAAGGTGGCTGGCGGGTGTCTGTCTCTCCCACTTTAGTTGGAGCGGAATCGATGAACAGGGCCCTTATGAAGGGTAAATAGAAGTTGACAAAATCACGTTGTGGTGATTCTTAGGTAAGAAAACGTTCTTGCTAGAACCCAATTGCAGCCACGTAAAAGATGCAACAACAATTAGAGGACGTCTAACTTGTTTTTGCAGCGATTGATCATGTGATGTGATATGGCCAGAAGTTGTGATGAATGATGAATTGTGATGTATGAGATCATGTTCTTTGTAATAGGATTCACGACTTGCATGTCAATGAGTATGACAACCGGCAGGAGCCATAGGAGTTGTCTTTATTTTTTGTATGACCTGCGTGTCATTGAATAACGCCATGTAAACTACTTTACTTTATTGCTAAACGTTAGTCATAGAAGTAGAAGTAGTCGTTGGCGTGACAACTTCATGAAGACACGATGATGGAGATCATGATGATGGAGATCATGGTGTCAAGCCGGTGACAAGATGATCATGGAGCCCCGAAGATGAAGATCAATGGAGCTATATGATATTGGCCATATCATGTCACAACTATATAATTGCATGTGATGTTTATTATGTTTATGCATCTTGTTTACTTAGGACGACGGTAGTAAATAAGATGATCCCTTATAAAAATTTCAAGAAGTGTTCTCCCCTAACTGTGCACCGTTGCTACAGTTCGTCGCTTCTAAGCACCACATGATGATCGGGTGTGATGGATTCTTACGTTCACATACAACGGGTGTAAGACAGTTTTACACAGCGAAAACACTTAGGGTTAACTTGACGAGCCTAGCATGTGCAGACATGGCCTCGGAACACGGAGACCGAAAGGTCGAACACGAGTCGCATGGAAGATACGATCAACATGAGAATGTTCACCGACGATGACTAGTCCGTCTCACGTGATGATCGGACACGGGCTAGTCGACTCGGATCGTGTAACACTTAGATGACTAGAGGGATGTCTAATCTAAGTGGGAGTTCATAATTTGATTAGAACTTTATTATCATGAACTTAGTCTAAAACCTTTGCAAATATGTCTTGTAGATCAATGGCCAACGCTAATGTCAACATGAACTTCAACGCGTTCCTAGAGAAAACCAAGCTGAAAGATGATGGCAGCAACTATACGGACTGGGTCCGGAACCTGAGGATCATCCTCATAGCTGCCAGGAAACAATATGTCCTAGAAGGACCGCTAGGTGACGCTCCCGTCCCAGAGAACCAAGACATTATGAATGCTTGGCAGTCTCGTGCTGATGATTACTCCCTCGTTCAGTGCGGCATGCTTTACAGCTTAGAACCGGGGCTCCAAAAGTGTTTTGAGCACCACGGAGCATATGAGATGTTCGAAGAGCTGAAACTAGTTTTTCAAGCTCATGCCCGGGTCGAGAGATATGATGTCTTCGACAAGTTCTACAGTTGTAAGATGGAGGAAAACAGTTCTGTCAGTAAGCACATCCTGAAGATGTCTGGGTTGCACAACCGTATTACCCAGCTGAACATTAACCTCCCAGATGAGGCGGTCATTAACAGAATCCTCCAGTCGCTCCCACCAAGCTACAAGAGCTTTGTGATGAACTACAACATGCAGGGGATGGAAAAGACCATTCCTGAAGTGTTCTCGATGCTGAAGTCAGCAGAGGCTGAAATCAAGAAAGAACATCAAGTGTTGATGGTCAATAAGACCACTAAGTTCAAGAAGGGCAAGGGTAAGAAGAACTTCAAGAAGGACGGCAAAAATGTTGCCGCGCCTGGTAAGCCAGTTACCGGGAAGAAGTCAAAGAATGGACCCAAGCCTGAGACTGAGTGCTTTTATTGCAAGGGGAAGGGTCACTGGAAGCGGAACTGCCCCAAATACTTAGCGGATAAGAAGGCTGGCAACACCAAAGGTATATTCGATATACATGTGATTGATGTGTACCTTACCAGTACTCGTAGTAACTCCTGGGTATTTGATACCGGTGCCGTTGCTCATATTTGTAACTCACAGCAGGAGCTGCGGAATAAACGGAGACTGGCGAAGGACGAGGTGACGATGCGCGTCGGGAATGGTTCCAGAGTCGATGTGATCGCCGTCGGCACGCTGCCTCTACATTTACCTACGGGATTAGTTTTGAACCTTAATAATTGTTATTTAGTGCCAAGTTTGAGCATGAACATTGTATCTGGATCTCGTTTAATACGAGATGGCTACTCATTTAAGCCTGAGAATAATGGTTGTTCGATTTATATGAGAGATATGTTTTATGGTCATGCTCCGATGGTCAATGGTTTATTCTTAATGAATCTCGAGCGTAATATTACACATGTTCATAGTGTAGATGCCAAAAGATTTAAAGTTGATAACGATAGTCCCACATACTTGTGGCACTGCCGCCTTGGTCACATTGGTGTCAAGCGCATGAAGAAGCTCCATGCCGATGGACTTTTAGAGTCTCTTGATTATGAATTGTTTGACACGTGCAAACCATGCCTTTTGGGCAAAATGACCAAGACTCCGTTCTCCGGAACAATGGAGCGAGCAACCAACTTGTTGGAAATCATACATACCGATGTGTGCGGTCCAATGAGCGTTGAGGCTCGCGGAGGATATCGTTATGTTCTCACTCTCACAGATGACTTGAGTAGATATGGGTATGTCTACTTAATGAAACACAAGTCTGAGACCTTTGAAAAGTTCAAGGAATTTCAGAATGAGGTAGAGAATCAACGTGACCGAAAGATAAAATTCTTACGATCAGATCGTGGAGGAGAATACTTAAGTCACGAATTTGGTACACACTTAAGGAAATGTGGAATCGTTTCACAGCTCACGCCGCCTGGAACACCTCAGCGAAACGGTGTGTCCAAACGTCGTAATCGCACCCTATTGGATATGGTGCGGTCTATGATGTCTCTTACCGATTTACCGCTATCATTTTGGGGATACGCTCTAGAGACAGCTACATTCACTTTAAATAGGGCACCGTCTAAATCCGTTGAGACGACACCGTATGAATTATGGTTTGGAAAGAAACCTAAGCTGTCGTTTCTAAAAGTTTGGGGATGCGATGCTTATGTCAAGAAACTTCAACCTGAAAAGCTCGAACCCAAGTCGGAAAAATGCGTATTCATAGGATACCCTAAGGAAACTGTCGGGTATACCTTCTACTTAAGATCCGAAGGCAAGATCTTTGTTGCCAAGAACGGATGCTTTCTGGAAAAAGAGTTTCTCTCGAAAGAAGTAAGTGGGAGGAAAGTAGAACTCGATGAAGTACTACCTCTTGAGCGGGAAAGTGGCGCAGCGCAGGAAACCGTTCCTGTGATGCCCACACCAACTGAAGAGGAAAACAATGATGATGATCAAGGTACTTCGGATCAAGTTACTGCTGAACTTCGTAGGTCCACTAGGACACGTTCCGCACCAGAGTGGTACGGCAACCCTGTCCTGGAAATCATGTTGTTAGACAACAATGAACCTTCGAACTATGAAGAAGCGATGGCGGGCCTGGATTCCAACAAATGGCTTGAAGCCATGAAATCCGAGATAGAATCCATGTATGAAAACAAAGTATGGACTTTGACAGACTTGCCCGATGATCGGCGAGCGATAGAAAACAAATGGATTTTTAAGAAGAAGACGGACGCGGATGGAAATGTTACCATCTATAAGGCTCGACTTGTCGCTAAGGGTTATCGACAAGTTCAAGGGATTGACTACGACGAGACTTTCTCTCCCGTAGCGAAGCTGAAATCCGTCCGAATCATGTTAGCGATTGCCGCATACTATGATTATGAGATATGGCAAATGGACGTCAAAACGGCATTCCTTAACGGGCATCTTAAGGAAGAACTGTATACGATGCAGCCGGAAGGTTTTGTCGATCCTCGGAACGCTAACAAAGTATGCAAGCTCCAGCGATCCATTTATGGACTGGTGCAAGCATCTCGGAGTTGGAACATTCGCTTTGATGAGATGATCAAAGCAATTGGGTTTATGCAGACTTATGGAGAAGCCTGCGTTTACAAGAAAGTGAGTGGGAGCTCTGTAGCATTTCTCATATTATATGTAGATGACATACTCTTGATGGGAAATAATATAGAATTTCTGGACAGCATTAAGGCCTACTTGAATAAGTGTTTTTCAATGAAGGACCTTGGAGAAGCTGCTTATATATTAGGCATCAAGATCTATAGAGATAGATCGAGACGCCTCATAGGTCTTTCACAAAGCACATACCTTGATAAGATTTTGAAGAGGTTCAAAATGGATCAGTCCAAGAAGGGGTTCTTGCCTATGTTACAAGGTGTGAGATTGAGCTCGGCTCAGTCACCGACCACGGCAAAAGATAAAGAAGAGATGAGTGTCATCCCCTATGCTTCAGCCATAGGATCTATTATGTATGCCATGTTGTGTACCAGACCCGATGTAAACCTTGCCGTAAGTTTGGTAGCAAGATACCAAAGTAATCCCGACAAGGAACACTGGACAGCGGTCAAGAATATCCTGAAGTACCTGAAAAGGACGAAGGACATGTTTCTCGTTTATGGAAGAGACGAAGAGCTCGTCGTAAAGGGTTACGTCGACGCTAGCTTCGACTCAGATCTGGATGACTCTAAGTCACAAACCGGATACGTGTATATGTTGAATGGTGGAGCAGTAAGCTGGTGCAGCTGCAAGCAGAGCGTCGTGGCGGGATCTACGTGTGAAGCGGAGTACATGGCAGCCTCGGAGGCAGCGCATGAAGCGATTTGGGTGAAGGAGTTCATCACCGACCTAGGAGTCATACCCAATGCGTCGCGGCCGATCAAACTCTTCTGTGACAACACTGGAGCTATTGCCCTCGCCAAGGAGCCCAGGTTTCACAAGAAGACCAGGCACATCAAGCGTCGTTTCAACTCCATCCGTGAAAATGTTCAAGATGGAGACATAGAGATTTGCAAAGTGCACATGGATCTGAATGTCGCAGATCCGCTGACTAAACCTCTCTCGCGTGCAAAACATGATCAACACCAGAACTCTATGGGTGTTCGATTCATCACAATGTAACTAGATTGGTGACTCTAGTGCAAGTGGGAGACTGTTGGAAATATGCCCTAGAGGCAATAATAAAAGTATTATTATATTTCAATGTTCATGATAAATGTCTTTTATTCATGCTATAACTGTATTATCCGGAAATCGTAATACACGTGTGAATACTTAGACCACAATATGTCCCTGGTGAGCCTCTAGTTGACTAGCTCGTTGTGATCAACAGATAGTCATGGTTTCCTGACTATGGACATTGGATGTCGTTGATAACGGGATCACATCATTAGGAGAATGATGTGATGGACAAGACCCAATCCTAAGCATAGCATAAAAGATCGTGTAGTTCGTTTTGCTAGAGCTTTGCCAGTGTCAAGTATCTCTTCCTTCGACCATGAGATCGTGTAACTCCCGGATACCGTAAGAGTGCTTTGGGTGTATCAAACGTCACAACGTAACTGGGTGACTATAAAGGTGCATTACATGCATCTCCGAAAGTAGCTGTTGGGTTGACACGGATCGAGACTGGGATTTGTCACTCCGTATGACGGAGAGGTATCTCTGGGCCCACTCGGTAATGCATCATCATAATGAGCTCAATGTGACCAAGGTGTTGGACACGGGATCATGCATTACGGTACGAGTAAAGTGACTTGCCGGTAACGAGACTGAACAAGGTATTGGGATACCGACGATCGAGTCTCGGGCAAGTAACGTACCGATTGACAAAGGGAATTGCATACAGGGTTTGATCGAATCCTCGACATCGTGGTTCATCCGATGACAACATCGAGGAGCATGTGGGAGCCATCATGGGTATCCAGATCCCGCTGTTGGTTATTGACCTAAGAGCGTCTAGGTCATGTCTGCATGTCTCCCGAACCCGTAGGGTCTACACACTTAAGGTTCGGTGACGCTAGGGTTATTAGGAAGACTAGTATGTGACTACCGAATATTGTTCGGAGTCCCGGATGGGATCCTGGACGTCACGAGGAGATCCGGAAGGGTCCGGAGGTAAAGATTTATATATGGGAAGTTGTCAAACAGACACCGGGAAGTTTCGGGGTCATACCGGTATTGTACCGGGGCCACCGGAAGGGTTCCGGGGGTCCACCGGGAGGGGCCACCCCTCCCGGGGGGCCACATGGGCTGCGTGGGGCAGGGAGCCAGCCCCTGGTGGGCTGGCCGCACCCCCTCCCTTGGGCCCATGCGCCTAGGGTTGAGGGGGGAACCCTAAAGGGGGCGCCCCCCTTGGCTTGGGGGGCAAGCCACCCTCTCCCTCTCCCCTAGGCCGCCGCACCCCCCCCCCCTAGATGGGTTCTAGGGGGCCGGCCCCCTTCTCCCTTCCCCCTATAAATAGAGGGGTGAGGGGAGGGCAGCCGGACCACCCTCCAAGGCGCAGCCCTCCCCTCCCCAACACCTCTCCTCCTCCGTTGTGTGCTTGGCGAAGCCCTGTCGGAGTACTGCCTCTCCACCATCACCACGCCGTCGTGCTACCGGTGGAGCTGTCTTCCTCAACCTCTCCTTCCCCCTTGCTGGATCAAGAAGGAGGAGACGTCTCCCATCCCGTACATGTGTTGAACGCGGAGGTGCTGTCCGTTCAGCACTTGGTCATCGGTGATTCGAATCACGTCGAGTACGACTACATCATCACCTTGCAAGCTTCCGCACGCGATCTACAAGTGGTATGTAGATGCAAACTCTCTCCCTTGACTCGTTGCTTAGATGAACTCATAGATGGATCTTGGTGAAACCGTAGGAAAAATTTTAATTTTCTGCAACGTTCCCCAACACCCCAGGCGCGCTCTCCACCCTCGTGGGGCCCATGTTGCTCCACCGACGTACTTCTTCCTCCTATATATACTTACGTACCCCCAAACTACCATATACGGAGCCAAAACCCTAATTCCACCGCCGTAACTTTCTGTACCCGTGAGATCCCATCTTGGGGCCTTTTCCGGAGCTCCGCCGGAGGGGGCATCGAGCACGGAGGGCTTCTACATCAACACCATAGCCTCTCCGATGAAGTGTGAGTAGTTTACTTCACACCTTTGGGTCCATAGTTATTAGCTAGATGGCTTCTTCTCTTTTTGGATCTCAATACAAAGTTCTCCCCCTCTCTTGTGGAGATCTATTCGATGTAATCTTCTTTTACGGTGTGTTTGTTGAGACCGATGAATTGTGGGTTTATGATCAAGTTTATCTATGAGCAATATTTGAATCTTCTTTGAATTCTTTTATGTATGATTAATTATCTTTGCAAGTCTATTCGAATTATCAGTTTGGTTTGGCTTACTAGTTTGATCTTTCTTGCAATGGGAAAAGTGCTTAGCTTTGGGTTCAATCTTGCGGTGTCCTTTCCCAGTGACAGTAGGGGCAGCAAGGCACGTATTGTATTGTTGCCATCGAGGATAACAAGATGGGGTTTATATCATATTGCATGCGTTTATCCCTCTACATCATGTCATCTTGCTTAAAGCGTTACTCTGTTCTTTTGAACTTAATAGTAGTAGATGCAAGCAGGAGTCGGTCTACTTGTCTCGGACGTGATGCCTATATACATGATCATACCTAGATATTCTCATAACTATGCCCAATTCTGTCAATTGCTCAACAGTAATCTGTTTACCCACCGTAATACTTATGCTCTCGAGAGAATCCACTAGTGAAACCTATGGCCCCCGGGTCTATTTTCCATCATATTAATCTTCCGTCAACAAGCTATTTCCTTTTCTGTTTTTATTTTGCTTTATTTACTTTGCATCTTGTCACGACCGGTTTTCCGGGTAATAAATTTCCAGAAAAGACCGTCGTGCTCATCAGCCCCAGGATTACTGTTAGCTGATGAGGCTCCAACTTGATACAGAAATTCCAAGCAACATACAAAATATGCAGTACAAGACCATTCTGGCCTGTGAGTACAACAAATGGTTTCTAGTGGTTGATGGCGGAAGCGGTTTGTGGATCATCAGTGTCTATGGGACTCCAATTCCCACAGGAACAGCTGACCAGGTTAACTCCTATCTTCGCGAGGCTGCTATCTCCATTGCTTAGGTTCCGGGGCTGTCATCGCGTCACTCCTCTCCGTGCAAGAAAATCTGGCCAAGACAATAGCCAGGGACAAGCCAGTGAGTACTTTGAATGTACTCGCAAACATTATGAACACAGGTATAATATAACCATGATGTGCTGAAAATATTTATGCTCATGACGTCAGTCACAAAAGATAAATAAAACTCTGATGCATGCAAGCAAGTTATTTATAACAATGCAATTACATAGTAGTATTAAAATATATGAACAAATAACAAGCAATGCCACAGTCGGGCGTCTTGGCGACACCACATAAAGGGCTTTTAAAAGAAAT